>NW_023396792.1:3120876-3265708 GCF_011125445.2 Fundulus heteroclitus | reverse complement strand
TTGTTATTCAGTCTCCATAAACTGTGAATTTGCACATTATGTTAGCATAAGAGCATATAAATATCGGGATAATTGCAAAGCTGCAGTAACTCATATCCAAGTGTTTCGAAAGTGATGACAATCATTTGAAAGAACTGTTAAATATAAATATCACTGTATTCATGTTGTTCATGTTATTCAAAGCTTGTCTTGTCTTTGGTTGCAGTAAAAACCTGACATTTGCTTCTTGCTGAAAACAAACCAAAGTCAAGGTGATTTAACTCATCAGCTTTACCGTAAAACAGAGCTGACACTTCTAATTTCAGCAATTAATCAGTGGTGTAAAACTTAGAGATGCCCTTTGAAAGCTATTTCACCTTTTTCTTCTCTTGAGTTTTCCAGAAAGGAACAACAAATTTAACATGCAAATGCAAATACACACATTTAAAAAAAAAAGAAAGTCCAACATCATTGCCCCAATTTAGCTTGTTCTTTGCATAATAGAAAGCTTTAGTATAAATATTGTGAGATTTAAATTAATACTCTCAAATATTACTGTGTCCTTACAGATGTTGAGTAACAGAAGTGACTCGTGAAATATTTGGAGGCAGAACAATACTGTTTATCTTAGGAGTTTATGTTCATTTGACAATTTTTTTGTTGTGAGCTTTTTCTGTATCCCTATTACAATTACCACCACATAGTTAGCTGGTGATAAATCCAACTTTGGTTATATTTACTTATATCAAAAATATTATTCACCTAAATTATTAAAATCAACCAATCACACATAATCAGTCAGAAGTAGTAAATTATTTACCTTAATCACATTATCCTTAATTTATTTTAAAGGGATCCATGACTAGTTAAACAAGTTGGCCCAAATATGTTGTAATTTTCCTATTAACTTGAAAATTGCTGTTTGTGATAAATGAAAACTCATAATTACTTTTAAAAAATGTATATTCTTTGTTATATTTTTTACCCATGGAGGTCACCATTTTTTCCCTGCTCAATGCATGCTGGGTTGATGACATGGTTAGGTCCTACTGGAATGGAACCTACAGAATTAAAACAGGAAGGCTAACATTACCCGAGTTGTTTTTTATCGTATTATGTTTGACTGGTGTAAATTTAGACAATGCCACGGACGAAGCTAAAGGCTTTGAACTGCATGTTGTGGACTTCCTCATAGTAAAGAATTACAATAGTCCAGCCTCAAAGTAACAAATGCATGGACTATGTAGTTTTTCCACATCCCTCCTGGATAGAACATTTCCCGTTGTTGAATATTGCAATACTTATGGTGGTTGCAAATAATCCATATTTTCCTCACTCCTTTCCGCATCGCTCTCCATGAACCTTAACATTGTGTTTACCAACAATTATATCAGGTGAGGTAATCTAACACTGGACGTTGACCTGGAGTTCTCACTGTTCCTTTTCTCAGCTCCGTGGATGGAGGGATCTCACTGCTGTTTGGCCCTCCCTCAATGTCATCTCTTCAGATCACACTAGGGTAGAGGTCCTTTGGTTCCTGTCTTTGGAATTCACAATCACATTCTCAAAGGGTACATGGAGGAAGTGGAAAACAGAGAGCTCCTTCGAGGGAACACCACCCAGCCATTGTTTCAGGTATAAGGATGATACCTGGGTCAAATTAGTGATGGAAATGGAAAACCGGTTCCTGTTCAGAACCGGTTTCGTGTGTTCCATTTCCATGGCACCGTTTGGCAGCTCGCTTAACGATTCTCGTATCGATTTCAAGCAGCACCAGAGCCGAGCAGCACGACTTACGTCACATTTTTTACACAAGTTACGAACACGGCATTCAGTAAGCAAGTACGACGTGACCAGGCGTAAGTCTAGTAAAGCAAACAAAAAAAAATGCTGCCCTATCGGGTAAAGCGATCGAAAGTCCGGTCAACAAGGAAAAATCAGTGGATCATTAGCTATACATAAAACTAATACGTTTGTGGTTATTTAATGAATTTAGCGTTAATCAATAAGAAAATAAAAGCATAAATTGTCGTCTCGATCACTGTGTATGGGGGCGGCCATGGCCGCCCGACATCACATCCTGTGACGTAATGTCACGGTAAGGCACTGCGCTCTACAACAATTGTTTCGGATTTCCAGAGGACTTCACCATTGAAATTCAGGAGAGCTATCGTTGAAGCGACAATGCCCACGTGCATGGCCGTTGGATGTTCCAATATATCGGTTAAAAGTGGAAAAAACATTATTTTTTTCACCTTTCTGATTCATGATTCACCATGGGCTGTTTTGTTGGATTGCCAACTTGCCATCGAACTTCTGGCCAGAGAGAAAACACGTCGTCTGTAGCCCACATTTTAAAGAAGAATGTCTTCAAGATGACATGAGAGCGAGACTTTGGGTAGATTTTTCTTCTTTATAATGTAGAATTTGCCGGAACATTTGTTTACCGACCAGAGGGGCGGAGTGATACGACACGCTTAGAAAGTATGCTCACTGTTGAGAAGCCCACTTATTTTCTGCGACTTTGGTCTTATTTTTTTCTAAAGTTGCTTGTATATTTCATGAGTTGTGGGGTTGCAGTTTTTTTGCTTGTTTCTGAAAGTGAAGTCGCTTGTTTGGGCTCTAAACTAAGTGACGCTGAAATATCCCTCCGCCTCATAACGCGCTGCAGCTCATCCTGACAGGAGCAGAGTAAACTCAGAAGGAGCCGCTCTGACCGTATTTTCTGCAGTTTACGGTTGCAATAACTGGTGAAAGTAGATTAGGCGGTGCAGATCACCATTTTGAGCAGAGATTGGTTCTTAAGATGAGTTTTATACTCATCTTATAACATTGCAGAACCCAACTTATAAACCCTACTTTAATGTTTATTTGTTGTCTTTTTATGTCTCTAAAATGTTAAATTAGTATTACTTTAAATTTAAATGCTTAATACAATGTCTATTTTTGTTTAAGAGGTTAAAGGAATTTCCACAAATTGGAATCGATAAGAGAATCGATAAGGAATCGAATCGTTTCACAGAATCGATAAGGGAATTGGAATCGTGAAAATCTTATCAATTCCCAACCCTAGTCAAAAAGGATAAGAGGTTGAAGTTTTCACCAGACATGTTAACGACAACTTGAAGTTCACCAGAGAGTATGCTAATGACAACAAACTGCCATCTATGGATGGTTTGGTGCACCTGGAAAGAAACAAAAGCCTCAACATTGAGGTTTAGAGGAAACCAACTCACACAAACCTTCGGTTTGACTCTACACCCACTAGAACTTCTTGTCATCAGAACTCTATATCATCGGGCTGAGCACATCCCCAGGAAGACAGACGGGAAGGAAAAATAACAGAATGCCATCAAAGTAGCTCTTCAAACCTGTGAATAACCCAGGTGTGCTTTTGTCAAGGCAAAAACACACACACACACACCACTGAACAGAACAAGGAAAAGAACAAATCCAAAAACATTGTCATCCCCTACATTGCTGGAAAATCTGAGAAAATCAATGGAACTTTCTCCAAACAACATCCTGATGCATTTCAGACCGAACCAAACTGTTGGACAGAGGTTGGTTTATCCTAAGGGTAAAATTCACTAACACAAACTGAGGAGCATGGTGTATGCAGTTCAGTGCAGCGAGGAACGTCCAGATGTCTATTTTAGAGAAACTAAACCTTTCAACAGACAGGTTTTTTTTTTTTTTTTGGCTTGAAGCTGCAACATTTGGAAACTGATTTAGACAGAAGACAAATTGGTTTTTGTTAGTTTTTTTTTTTTTTTTTTTTTTCAATTAAATTTACCTTAAATTGGGAGCAACTTATTCTGTAATGGATTAGTGCACAGCAAAAATGCACAAATGCTTGAAAGACAACTGGTCTCAAGAAACTTTTTGTTCAAGACTAATTAGGCTTTTCCATTCCTTTTTCCCATTGTTTTACTCTTCTGTGCACTTTAGATTTCTTCTAAAAGGGCCTTTTACCGTACTTGCTCATAAATCAAATTTCCAACCATGTTAGTGTGTGGGTGAGTGAGGAGGCTAATGGTGCAATTAGAGGAGGCTTTGTGGGAGCAAACTGCTGTTCCTGGCAATGTGAATAAGCTACAAAAAAACTGTTCATTGGCCAGAATTGACAATTTTCAATTTCTAGTGGACACTTTCCTTTTTATTCTGACTTTATTAGAGATTTCTCAAGGCTACACTGCAATCACATCTAGTGCTTCAGTGCTTGTCCTTGTTATGTATAAATAAAGATTTACCCCAGGACAAAAACTCGAAAATTAACCGTGAGTGGTTAACTGTTGTTGTTGTTTTTTTGTCCTTGCAGTGCTTGCTAAGTTATTTTCTTTCCATTTCGACAGAGAAACTTAACAGTTAAATCAGCTTTTTCACCATCGATCTAAAGAGACTGTCATCAAATAGCAAGAAAACATAAAATCAAATATCTGATTTTCAAATATGATATACATTAACAAAAATATTTTTTTGTTTCTAGCTGTGAGGGTTAAGAAATAGCTTTTGAAAAGATTGTATTCTTACTTTATTCTTATTACTACACAGCTGCAATCCTTGTCAAATCTCATTCACTCAACAGCTCTTTTCATGGAGCACTGCTAATGTCAGTCATAGCTTAGCTGGATGTGTCACCACCTGAAATACATTGAATACAGTGACATACTGGTTAAGAAAAATTAAAATTATCTGAAATCTCCATGCAGAATTTGTTGAATCTTCTGCAAGGTTAAACAGTTGAATCAAAACCATGACTCGTTCAAGGAAACATTGATTCAAAACAGAATGATGCATTGAGAAATAAAGTTAGCTAAAGTATATTCTTTCACTTCATTGTGTCAGATTGAAGCAGCCTCATTTTGATAACCAGTCATACAAGCTAAACTATTTTACCAACTTCTGGAACATTTGCTCTGAAGTCCACGGTGCGTAGTTGAGATGGATCATAACCTAATGTGCCAGATGGGTTATTACACGCAACAATCTGTAAAGCCCTCTGCCAAGGCTGTTTGGAAAAATGCAGGCACTTTTAAAGAAATACTTAGCAGGTCATTAAATGAACCATCTGTCGCACTGTCACAAGTAAACTTGAATCAAATGAGAAATGAGTTGCAGTTTTGATTGCCAAACTCAATATATAGCTTCAAGAGTTATAGGTTGATTGCTTTTTTTTTGGATGACAGGTCTTGTGAGTCATGCTCAAATAACGCAGGTGAGAACATATAGTCCAAGGGGGAAACTATTGATGATTTTTTAAGAGAATTTTTTTTTTTTTTTTATTTAGCACCCATTTTCTTTTTACTTAGTTTTAGGGCTGTACGGTTTTGCCAAATATCAAAATTGTGAAGTATTTCAGCCATTATTGCGATTGAAATTTTATTTTGAGTTTTCTCTGTATTTACCACAAGCAACAAAAATGGCCTGTAGATTAAAATGTATGAAAACAAGGACTATATAAAACAAGAAATATAACTGTTTTTATTAATCAGAGTATTATTCAAGAGAATAGCTTTTAATTGAGTTGGACATCAATCATTGTTGAATATAAAGTGCAAAGTGAAACCAACAAACAAGTCTATGTATTAAACTGTTTGACCAGTACTTAATGCTATGGACAGATTCCTGAAAGTTTCTGGTGAAAAAAAAAGTATGATTATGTAAACTCAGAAAAAATATATAAAATTAGATTATCTCACTGCTGCAGCTCTCTTCCCTTCCATGTGGAGGCAAACCCACTTTAAATATATAACCGACACCTAAAGGACGTGTCTTATGCATTCATTGTTACATAGCCAAAACTTGCAGACCTCTGCAATTTGGAAATTGTGTTTTATAAGTGTGATTATATTGCAAATGCATTTAATTGTCCACCCCTACTTAATTTTACAGGGAAGTTGAGTTTTGCATAAAAATTATCTGAAAATTATTACCCTGGCTTAAAATTGTGTCGGATAACAAATATTTTTTTTACAGATTGCTGCATTTCAGAGCACTGGACAGGGCAGAAACCGGCTCTCATGAGCCTGAAAAACGTCAAAACTTAGTCATAAAGAATTGTGAGAAATTAACTTAGTTTTAAACAGCTTTCATATCATGTAAAAGTCTGAATGTGGGTGTGTTCAAATGAGAAGACATGGAAGATTAACACATTATATGAGGGAAGACTGGGATGCCGAACACATACCTAATAATTTCCACTGGATGATTTCCTCAGTCTAGATGTTAAAGAAAGGTTTGGGAAATATAATAAATAATAAACCTATTGATATCATTATGATTTGTGTTAAAGGTATTTAGAGAAACAGACCATATCAACAAATTTTCCATAGTTTAACTTAGGCTAGGAGTGTAATAATTCCCTTCTGATTAGTTGCATCTCAAAGAGCGTTCAGTGGGTTAAGTACAGAGTTATAGTCTCATTCTGGGTGGTTGTGGGGGGACTTGGTGCTTGATGAGGCTGCAGGGATTTGGTCCCCACTCAGGGTGTGGGGGTTGGGTTGTTCGCTGCGGGGGAGTCGTGTATCTGATCTAATGGTCGGCTTTGGTAACCCGTGGATGGTGCTCCCATACGGTGGTGGGTGTGGTCTCTGTGTTTGCAGTTGCAAACCCTGGGCTGGGTGGCTAGGCTCTTCAGGATGGATTGTGGTGTGGGGTCTGGGCTTTGCTGCCTGTGGGGGCCTGTCTGGGCCCGGGGCGTTTGCCTTGCCTCGGACGTGATGGTGGGTTGCTGTAGGCCCTGGTGCCCTGCAAGGGGCTCTGAGGTCTCTGGTGATTCTGCAGGGTTTCTCCAAAGGGAGTGGTGGTGGATGATGGGACTTGAGCAGATCTCTCACTGTCAGAGCTGACTTGCATGAGCTTTGGGATGGGTTGGCCACAGGTTCATTCCCCTGGGGTTAGTTCGCAGCATTCATGGCTCTCAGCTATAATTTGGGGAAGAAATACTCTGACCTATTAATCCAGCCATCACAATTTTACCCTTGCTAAACTCACTCAATAACAGTTGCAATGATTAAGAGGCAGTCAGTGTTCTTGATTTCCCCTATCAATAGTCACAATGTTATGTCTCGCCGGTTTAGTTCGAACAGTAAAAGTGACAATACTAACCATATACTTAGTTATTTTAGGTTTGGAAACAGCGACAGATGTCTAATAATGCAGCAAATTCTTATAGTATTTTGTCATGGCATGTAGGAAATTGTAAGATATTGCCCATTATTATTCTCTACAGAACCCCAAGAAAACTTGTCAATTCTTGTCCTGCAGCTACACTATAAGTTTCCATTGTAACTCTGACTTCTTAGTCTATTGTATTAGTGGATAGTGGCATTTTGAAACTTTCATGTTTATTCTTTTGTTCCCATAGTTTTCATTATAGTATTTTAGATTTAAACCCCATGTTGTGATCCTGTCTTCCTGATTTTCAGAGCAACCTTTGTTACACTTCATTTCTTATTTTCTTCATATAAAGCTTTGTTATTTTCCTGTTGTGTAATTATGCATCGTGAATATGCACCCTCATAACCAGTGAGTCAAGAAAAGTGGGTCTTGGTAAACATTTCCAGGGTTCATTCTTTAAACTTCATCACAGGTGAAAGATTGGTATAGAATCATAACGATGGATGTCTCAGGTGAGAGATTAATGGAAACTCTTCACCCTGTGCTTTTTCATGCCCCAAGACACATAGAGAAGCAGTATATAAATCAAAAATATATACCTAAGGAAAGGCAGTACCCAAGACTCCAAGGAAACACCTCTTTAAAAGTCAAACTCCACCAAAGGCAGGGTTCAGATAAGAGTTAGATTTAATATATATTTATATTAAAAATAATATAATAGTGTTTTTTCCACACAGGCTGTTAGGTCTGACAGGTTATCACCTCTAGTCAATTCATTAAACATCATTCATACATAACTTATTTTGTGAAACCATCAAAATAAGAACATGGTGTTGAATATCCAGTTCCATATCATTATTTCATGATAGTGGCCGCTCTTCAAATTAAGTGAAAATACCGCAGCCAGTTGCCCAGACTTTAAGGCGCTAATGACATTACATTTCTGGAAGTGAATCCTTCTCCTAAAGAATGAAAAAGCACAAAGAAAACCTTTCTATCCCTCTGAAGGGCATGAGTGATTTCAGCGCTTTAATGAGGAGAGAGGAACAAAAGAGGGTAGGAGATGACAAAGGCTGCTCCAAATAAACATGACCCTCCTCCTAAATTCTGCTGCTGCTGATCGTCTCTTGGGAATAAACAAGGAGAAAGAAAGCCACACACCCTTCTCCTCGTTCATGGGGAAAATGTCAGTGTGACGTGCCGGCTACTGATGCCTCCTAATGAGAGAGTCACAGAGGCCCAAACAGTGGCGAACACAGCCATCCACACAGTAAGTGGACACCATGCTCCGTGTCTGTATTGTCAAAAGAAAAAATAGGACCTCTAGTTAGTCCAGCTGTAACAACACGTGTTTAACTGCCTGTGAAGTTGGTCATAATGTGTGAGAGCCACAGCATACTGTATGCCAAAGACAAGAGCTTTTTCTCTGCATAATTTACTGTGAAAAAGTAAATGTTTTTATATAAACCTAGTTCACATGGGGAGTCGGTAAAGCATACACATTTAATTTAGCCAGCTATAGCTATTTTAACAGATTATTTGTGGACCCTAATTAGGCATAGATTGGTTGTGAAAATTCTTAGTGTGATAGATAGATCGATAGATAGATAGATAGATAGATAGATAGATAGATAGATAGATAGATAGATAGATAGATAGATAGATAGATAGATAGATAGATAGATAGATAGATAGATAGATAGATAGATAGATAGATAGATAGATAGATAGATAGATAGATAGATAGATAGATAGATAGATAGATAGATAGATAGATAGGATAGATAGATAGATAGATAGATAGATAGATAGATAGATAGATAGATAGATAGTATAGCTACTCGCTTATTAGATAAGGGTTTGTAGGTGGTGCTAAATTTCAGCTTACAAAACTTTATCATTTTAATCAATCAATTTCGTCTTCAACAAAAATGCAACTACTATTACTTAGTGGTTGTTAAATAGGTTGGAATGTTGGCAAAAATAAAGCATTACCATAATGGATAAAATGTATAGTTGATTTTGATTTACAGATGCACATAAAGAGGATAAGATGCACATGATTGTCTTAGCAGCTGGTGCCTTTTCAACCAACTGTTGGCCTAGAGCCAGCTGATCATTTTAAAGACATGTTTTTAAATGAAAATGAAAAGCTTATAGTATTATGCTATTGCTAATGTCCAAAGCTAATTATTTGGATTTTTTAGGCTTGTTGAAAACATCAGAGCATAATAGTTCTGTATTGTTTTGTGGTCTAAAGAAAGCAATTAAAGAGTAAGAGATTTGATAAAAGGAAACTGACAAAACAAAAAAAGGGGGGAGGAAAAACCAAATGAGAGATATGGAAATACTCTGGAAAGCAAGAGGTGGATGTAAACAGGTAGCCAAAATACTGAGATGCTGATCGCAGGAGTGGGAACAAGTGAGACTGATTAACTGAATGTGGAGCAGCTGTGGGAGAACATAGACTTAGGTAGCCAAGTGAAAAACACAAAAAGAACAAGAGAATCAGATAAACAATACCTAAAGATGACTAAATATTACAAAGACAAAATATATCAAACAAAAACTCAGACCTTACAGGGAAAACAAGCAAAAAGTTAAGCAAACAATGTGTACAGGACATATTTTGTGTTCACAAAATGAACGCAAAATATATTTTAATTGTAAATGATGTGTTTCTTTGTCATCCTGAGAGATTATTAAGAAAAATGTTCACTTAAGCTATATTTAAAATCATAGTTCAAATCAACTTTAACAAACAAGCATGTGATTAGTTTTAATCAAAACACAGCAAAAGCAAGGCTCATTTTAATGGCCATTTTTAATGGCTCTCTTCTCACACATACTACACCTCTAAAACATTTTTTTTAAGATATTTCATAGTTTTTTGTGGGTAATGGGCAAAGAGAGAACACAAAGTTAAAATGACAACTAATACAAAATTGGAGAGTAGGAGAATGTGGTGAGGGAAAGTGATCTTTATGTCCAACAGCAACAGAACAGAGATGGCTCAGAATAACCTAAGCCACTCTAACTATACGCCTTACAGGGTTTCTGCCTCTCTGACTTGGACTTTCTGGAAAGCAGTGAAACAACTGTTTTTGTAATACATACTTGTATGGTTACAATTCAACACAAAGTGTATAAGCCAAGATTTGAGTTTAATGTGAGATAAATAACGAAAAACAGAAATATATATTTGTTTGGATCGGTGACTTTTTAAAACCAGGTAAAGCCAACTATAAAATACCTGAGACCAAAGTAAACATTCACTGATAATATTTAACAAGTTCATGTTGTGTAATCAATTTGGTTACTAACCCTGTTTTTACTATTATTTGAAGTCCATATTCAGTTAAACAACTGCATTTCATTCCCTTCATTTGCATTTAGGCTTCCTGAGTCTTATGTGCTTAAGGGACATTTAATCAGTTGTATTTTTGTCAACAATATTGACCTGAAATGTAATTTTTGTGCTTATTTTATCACCGCCTAAAAAAATTAAAGTTTTTCAACTTTTCGTTTGTGTTTTCTCATTCACTAAATATTTGATATACTGAATAACAGCATTATTTTGTATGTTGGTGTGTTAAAACAATTCAAGTGAAAGCTGAGTTCATCTTTAGTTTGGGCTGCTGAGAGCCAGAATGTTAATTTCCAGTGATTTAAGACCCGTGTTGGGACTTGTGAAATGGTTTTAAATCAAGCATTGCAAAAATCAATTAAACCTTTAAACTCATTTTAAACCTCAAAGAGAGTGCAAAGATAATAAAAGTGAAGTAATGTTATAGTGTCATTTAGACTCTGCTAAATGACTATCGGCTTTGATTTGTAATACCTCCAGCTGGCAGCAGCAGGAACAGAGAAAGTTAATTTATAAAGTGATGAAGGCACAAATGACCTCTAATTTGTTGTAAGAGCAGAGCAGTCTTTAAAGTATGAACTGAAATGGTTGAACGTGTCTCTTCATCTGCTCACGTGTCAAGCTACAGTGAAATATGAGACATTCTCAGCTATTACAGATTTAGACCAAAGCGTTGGAAAGAGGTGTGAATGAAGTCAAGCTGTTGCAAGAAAACAAGTGTCTCTTTCTAAACCTTTTTTATGGTAGTTCTTAGTTCTTATATATGGAAGAAATTAAGATTTCTGTTGAAAAAATAAAACAAGAACAAAGATATTTGATGTAGATTTAAAAACAATTATTTTTACATAGATCCCTTCAATTCTGTCACTGAGCAAATAACACAAATTCGTCAAGCAAAATGTGTCTGTCGGAATAAAATATGGTGTCATTTACTCATGCATAGCTCAACAGTGATCAGTCGTGTGCCGTCACCGATCCTTTGATGGATTTATCTAACCTAGACATTGTCCTTCAGCTGTTGGAGTGAAAGCCGCATAAAGATCTGCGAGTCATAACAACCTGGTGTTTGCTTGTGTACTCATCCCAACAATCTCTGCAGGAATCATCAGCACAGACAGCTGCATGGAGAGTATAGGGTGCAAACAATAATTACCATTTCAAACGTGCACAAAAAAAGTCAAAGTTTGAGAGTGTTCACATATTTTAAACAGTGTCACTCAGGTTTAGCTGTCACATTCTTTCATGCGACAAATGTTGATGTTTATAATTGGAAAATTATGTATAAACTGAACTTTATTTGAAAGTCTAAGTGCCTATCCTTCTATATGAATGTCTCTGTCAGTTGGTTGTAAAAATCGTCCTGGACCGCTTCTGGTTCGACTGGATGTTTTCAGTTTTTTTCAATGCACCGAAAATTAATGGTAGTGAAATACGAAAATAGAAATCATGGAAAGCAGAAAAATGTGCCGTCTTGTATCAGAGCCAGTCATAAATCTCCTGTTGAAAAGAGCCAGTTGTCTTTCTCCCACTTGTTTGAAGCAGATGTTTCAGCTACAGAGTTGGCCGTCCTCTCTCCAATATCGCCTGTTTGACTGAAAATCCAGTTTAGGAAAATCCTTTAAAGATGTTAGAAGTTAGAGCTTCCACTTTGTCAGAACAAATTTAAATAAGTGTATCGTTAGACTTGTTGGTGCAACACCTGCGCGTTCTGCGTAGAAGAAGGAGCACACAGCAACGTTCACCTGTTACCCGTTGTTGTTATGGGGCTCAGCACTGCCCCCTATCAGTGCAGCATGGTACTTTCTTCTTCACGCTGTGAATTTATACTGATTCCTGTCTGATTCTGCCTAAAAAGCTCCTGTTCTGCAGTCCCATGATGTAATTCCCTGCTCTCTGTGCTACACCAGCAATTAGATCTGAGCGGTTACACCTGAGGCAACTCTAATTACTGGGAGTTGCCACACCTGGGAGGAGCACTATATATTCCTGGCTCTCCCAGTGGGTAACCGCCAGATTCATAAACACCATTGTGTGAGTAGACCAACCAGTGTTCCTTGTAAACAGGTTAAGCCCAGAAACCCAGACAATTTTTTTGCATTTTTTTGCTCTGCAAAAATCTCATCTTCATGGAAAACTGGCAAGAAGAAAACCATTGTTGAAGAAAAGCCATAACAAGTCAGGAGGGGACACAACAACTGTGATGAAAGTGCTCTGGTCATTGGCAAAATGCTTTATGCAGAGTAAAACTTTCACTGCACATGAACACATAATCCCCACAGTGAAACATTGCGGGAGCAGTATCGTGCCATGAAGGTGCTTTTCAACAGCAGGGACAGGGAAGCTGGAGTGTGTTGATGTAAAGAGCAAAGTACATGGAAATCCCAGAAGAGAACCTGTTAGAGACTAAAACAATTTCAGACTGAGGTGAAGATTCACCTACTAGCACGACAACAACTCTAAACATACAGTCAGTTCTACACTGAAATTGCCTGAATGCAAGTATATTTTATGATATATAATGGCTAAGTTAAAGTCCGGACATAAATCCAATTGAGAATCTTGAAAACCAATCATCACAGATGGTCTCCAAACAGACAGATCTTCGTTGTCCTGAGGTTTATGCAAAATTTCTCCAGATGTCTAAATCTGGTAGAAACATACTCCAAAAGAGTTGCTGCTGTAATTGCATTAAAATGTTCTACAAAGTATTAACACAGGAGACTGAATACAAATGAACAACTGATTAAAATCTTTAATACTGTGTATAAATTTCCTTTGAACTCTTGTCCTTATTTGTACTCTATGATGTGTTGGCCTGTCACTTAAAATCCTTAAAAAAAGATTGAGGTTTATGGCTATAATGTAACAGAATATACAGGTTTCAAGAGATATGAATGTCTTTGCCTGGAACTTTGCCATTTTTATCTCAATACCACTGATGGTAGTTGACGTTTAACATTTTTAAAATAATGTAACATTTTATTTAAAAGATTGTGCAGCTAAAACTCTAGGGATACACGTGGTAGTCAGCCAGATACATTTGTTTTTTCTTAAAGTTGTATAGCAAGTCGTTTCTTTAGGTGACATTGTCTTTAATTTGTAGCTGCATCAACAAATGTTGCATCCTTTGATTAAATGGCGAGGCGTACACTTAACGGACTTCCTGAAGATAATCTCCTCAGTTTCAGTGTCACAATTAATGTACAGTCATTACCTTGACTGTGACAAAGCGTTTGATGTTTTGGTACCCCATGCTCATTACGGTGGATGTAAAGCAACCCAATTACTGATGACGCACTCTCTGTTTCAATTGCCGATTGTATAACCAAAACAAAATCCTCTCAAAAAAGACACACAGAGTCATTCTGAAAAGTTTTTTCCAACAGGAAAAGAAAAGGGAAGGCCACTTTGAAGTCATACGCTTTTACTTTGCATTATAATTGAAAGCCCATGTATTGCACAAAACCTCATCTTCCCATTTAATGGTAGAAACTTCTTCTTTTTTTGGGAGGGGGGGGGGCATCTTGCAGTGAAAAAGTTGTGGATTTAATTGCAGCTTCCTCCCATTCCTCATGTTGATGTGCCTTTGGGCAAGGCACCTAACACCAATTTGCCTACAAATTTGTTTATAAGTGTCTGCACAGTGATGTGGCTCTAGAAAAACACAGTCAGTCCATTTACCATTTTAATATTCATCTTTCCACCTCATCCATTTTTAAAGCCCATTTATTCCTGTATAGGGACACAACACTGGAGCCTAAGCCAGTAGTCCAGATGTGCGTGGGTGCAGATACACACTGCCAACACAGAAACAATACACTGACATCCACTCTCACCTTAGCGCAAATTAGAATCACAGGTTACCCTAACATGAATGTATTTGGGAGAAAAACAGGAGGACCCAGTGAAAACCTACATGCATTATGAGAACATGAAACTCCACGTAATATCTCTAGCTGACATTTGAACCAGTAATCAGGGGTGTTGGGATATGGTAAAAATGAAGATCACTATTATTATGGTCAATATTCTCACTGAGTTTGGAAAGACAATCCATCTACAGTGAATATCTTTGAACAAGAACATTTCCTTGATAACATCTCGTTGAAGTTTCCTTAACTTTACCTATAGCGAAATATGTTTTTAAACATAGCGTGTTAGATAATTAGTAAAATAAAATAAAGCCAGCAACATGAAATGTACCTAAAATAACAAAAAAGCTTACATTTGCACAGACATGTACCTAAAATATCATATCAAATTTGAATATGAATTATAAAAAATATGCAAATTGAAATAAACTAAATTACAAAATGAAAAGAATAAATTATAAATAAGCTATGCATAAAAGAAGAAAATGCATTTAAATTAGACAAACATGTTTGACCAAACAAATTTGCTCACATTTTAGTCTTTTGTTGAAAGGTCATGTATATAAATGTTGTCAATATATCAGCAAAATAATGCAGCTGCTTTCTGTGTAACTAATTTATATTTGTATTTAATTATTTGCAAAAGGTACAGTGCACATTAAGTGACACAATGTAAATATGCACGATTATAGCAGAAGTTATCTACCAGTAATGCTGAGATCTAAAAATATTAAAAGCACCATCACTTCAGGCTAAACATTTTTTTATCATGGTTATTCCATAGACAGTCATGGCTCACTTTGTGTTTGAATTTCAGGTTGTTGCACATTTGTAAATTTGTTCTGTTGCTAAGTGGTGAAGACAAACACCGACTGAGTTGCAAATCTTTCTTTGATCCATGTATATCAATGGACTGACTCCACCTTTTTTTGTTTAAATAGGCTGCCACTCCTCCTCCTTTCTTCTTTCTGCCATCTTTACTTGATCTGACACGTGCATGGCATGCCCTCAATAGTGTGGAAGCATGTGTCAGCCAACAGATGATGAAAAATAAGAGCACAGGAGCAACATTTGTTAATAATAGTTTTCTGGTAATATTCTTTTCTTTGTTTTTCAAAATGAAATGATACATTCAACTGATTGCATTGCTCTACATGCAACCAGCTATTTGTCAGACAGTCACGCAGACCCCTTGAACAAAGTGACTCTGTGAACTGCTGCCTATAGTTTTTGGTACTTTATGCAAGAAATCAAATAAAAGAGCAGAATCAAAGAGGATCCCATTGATCCATGCTCTTTCTAAGAGAAGAAAACATTGAGCTGTGCTGTATAAAAACATACAAGCTGTAAAACCTTGGATGATGTCTTTGTCTGTCTAGCTCCTGCCTATGAGGCCTCTGTCCCCATATTGTTCTTCCTTTTTGTAGAGAATTAACCCTACCCTGTTACAGCTTCAGTACAGGATTTTCATACATAAAACCATGCGGTACGGCTGGACGATATAGAAAAAAAGCATATTGATAAAATAGAAATCAGATTGATCGATATTGATAATTAGCAAGTGCAGCCCTGGCCATTTTATGCTGTTGCTTAATGACCTATTTTTAAATAAAGAACAATGAATTCAAGCGCAAGCCTTTATTCAACCAAAAAAAAAAAAAAAAAACTGTAAGTCTTAAAAAGAAAAAAAAAAAACACATACTCTCTGAACTCTGTGAAGCTTGGTGGCGGAGCTTATCTGGTTCTAGGTTTGTGATTGTTTGGGAGGATTTAAAAACTATAGTATTAAACTGTATGCTAGGCTAGAATGCAAAAGGAAGAAAAACTGTTCTTCTATCAAACTTTTTATTGACCCTTTTTTTTCAATTGAAACACACGTCTATTGATCGATATATCTCGTTATTGAGTTATCGTCCAGCCCTACCATCCGGACAGGTTAACATCTGGAAGCAAGAGTGGCAAACCTCTCGCTTACGTCAGCTTATATGGTTTAGCAAGGAGCTGCTCCAGGATTGGTAGATTCTTCCCATGTTGTCTTTAGGATACGTCTCACTGTTAGACTTTGAAAAAGCAGCTCCAGGGATATCCATGTGTCCACTCTGTCCTGAGAAAACTGTCCATTTGTTTAAGCATGCCACATCGATGAAGTCCTTGGTGTCCATGAGTTAGCTGCTGTTTCCCTGTTAACTGCTTTCTGCAGCTCCAGCCTCTGTGATCGCATAATCCTTAAAACTTTCCAGTTTTAATATAGAATGCTCAAAATAGGAAAAAAAAGCTGATGTTTCATTTTTCATTGCTGTATTTTCTGCCACAACAATGTACATTCAGCTTGGAGAAGAAAAGGAACTGATTTACATGGGGAAACTATGCAGTTCAACCACAGAATCTCATCCTATATCTCAATTACAGAATTTCCTCAAAGGCAGTTTCCAGCTTCTCTCACTAGCACATTTATTCCACTCAAGAAAGGTATGCAGAGACACATGGTGTAGAATATGTGATTGATAGACTAGATCCCCTAAAATGTAACAAAACAGGTGGAGAATTAAACAAAATATCAAATAAAATACAGCTGAGTGTTATGTTGAGGTAGGCAAATGTGCTTTCCAATAACTTTGGCCAGAACCTAAAGAAGGGCCAGTCTCTGAATCCAGCTGGAATATTAGTTAATGATGCACTCCTAGTCTAGATCGTATGTATATATTGGGATCAAGGGTTTGGAATTGTTGATGTTTCACTCTTTTAGGACAGTGTTTGTTTTTCGATATTAAAGATCAACTGACCATTTCTTAATTAATTTTCAGCCAAATTAATAAGAAGGTAGGTCAAGCTATTAGTTTTACTCAGTTTGTAAGGCACACAGCACCGCAAAGTGATTGAACTTTCATCTGCACAGAGAGCATATTTGCAAAGAGATCGAATAACTTTAGATTTGTATCATTGCTGCCATATTTGACTTCCACATTCAGTTTTTTCTAGGTTGATGAAGCTAAGGCTTGCACAGATAGTTTAAAAAAATGCAACAATTTATAAATAAAATCATTTGCTTTTGTGTTGATTTTAGAATCTTTTAGATCAACAGTAATTGCCCAACAGGGACACGAGCTGTATAAAACAATAAAGACCCACTGAATAATGCAGGTTTTTTAGACTATGCTCCATAAATGGCTTTAAAATACATTAAAATATGTAGAACTGAACTATACTCAAAATCACAGAGGACAAGTTCTTTTAAACTGCAAGGAGTATCATTTAAATGCTCTGAAACTCTAACTACATCTCATATTGATTTCTGCAGTAAAATAAGTAAAAAACAAATAGTCTTGCCAATACTCAGAAATCTCAGGCGTTCATGTGTAAAGGCTTTCATTCCGCTAAATGCTTTTCCTCTACCAACTTTTGCTATGTTTTATTTTATACTATCCATTAGTGAGCCAGAAAGGTCACATTAGGACACTCTTCTTACCAGGAAGGCTGATCAATTATAGAAATAGCATCCATAATAGAGGATATGCTTGTGTTTGTTCAATGATCTCAAAAGTTCCCAACTTTAATTATTTAAGCTTTTCAAAACAACTCCATTCTTCCTATATTTTGTAGCATATGAAAGTGCTAAAATCACGTTTAAATACAAGACACGAGGAGGCTTGCAAATGATGTACAACAGTATATGAATATCCTCCTTTTCATGCTTTTTATAAGCCTAAACCTTGCAGTACTTTTACCAAGTCTACACAGCACAGATTTGCTTTTCACATTGCATAAAATAACGTCATTTGAAACTTAAAAACTTCTCTTCTGCACAGGAAGAGGAAGATTTGTGATGATGTGATAAAATCTTGACCATCAGAGACTTTCTCTTGTATGTTTCAGCCTAATTTCCTTCTCTGGAGCTGTAAAAGCAGACAGCTATGGCTTAGTTTCTCTATTGCAAACACAATGAAAGTCCACTTATTGTCTTACCACAAGTGCCTGGAGTACTGCTGGGAAGCTCAGGGAACACTATCCCTGTCTATCCCTGCTCACAGGCACACACACACACACACACACACACACACACACACACACACACGTTACTCTCTCTGTCTGGTATTTAGCTATAGTTCATTTCAAATAGTATCAGTGCTACTTCACTGAAAGTATTCTGCAGAGATCAATTGATTCTCCAGAGAAAACCCTTCCTTAAACACAAGGTTAAAGTGCTTAACAGAGAAACATTTCATAAAACGTACAGCGTGCTTTACTGTTTGATGTGATTTAATAGATCTACTGTTATTCTTGACTAACACTCTGTTTATTTACTTAATCTGAAAAGACCAAGTTGGGCAACTTACCGTGTTCAAATAGCACCAACCTGCCCTCACTGGTGCTTAAGGGATTCACCGCTGAGGGAACTGTCTCTGTAGACCTAATTAATCACCACACGAACAGTCTGACGAATGGGGCTTCAGGCAGACTTGCCCAGATAGAAAGACCTACAGAATTTTTATCCTGTCTAATCACAGGGTTGTCTTATCAAGAGCTGGGAGTCTTCCCATCTGTTCCACGGTTGTGAAACTTGAACGGCTATGTTGGAAGTCAGAAGTTATCCTGCCTCAGGCCGATATGTTCACTGTGTTGTCTCGTCTAGGAAGTTGACTTACTCCTTGATTCTTGATAGTTAGGGTCTTACTGTATTTTTTTTTTAAATGCAGATGTTTTGTCAGAGAGTTTTGTCAGAGTTTTCTTCATAACACTGCAGTACTGTGTAGTTACAAACATCCAAACATGGCATATAGCTGCAAGGACTACATAATTAATTCAGTCACAGCTTTAAAAGAACCCCATGTTTGGCACTGTACACAAACTTCTGAACTGGCAGTATACAGCTTGGGCAAGATTATCATTAAAAAACTAACAAATGAGATTATTTACATATAAAACCAAAATGATGCATCTAGAAGGTTAAAGCTTTACATAACATTTGAAGAGAGTTATACTAATAAATACAAATAGCCTATTGCTCTATCACAAAGCTTCAGACATATGACATAAAGACACAAAGCTAAAAAAAAAAATTCAATGCAAAATATTTCTATGGATCTCAAACTGTAGCAGAATTAATATGAACCCCTGCTTAGTTAGGCTGCCACAAAAATCTTTTGATATGTAAAACAATTTTTTGAATCAACATAATAACTTAAGTGAACATCACTTGCAGTATAAATAAAGTCTAAAACAACAACCCACAATATGTAAAGCAACCAGCTTTTATATATTAAAGCAACATATTTTTTAAATCTTTTATTTAATAAAGACCCCTACGGGCCTTACAGACAGACTTTACTCCCTATCTTCATGTCTTCCTGTATGCAACGGATGAACATATCTTTTTCTACATCTCTAACCCTTTGTTTATTTCTGTTCAGCTGCCATAAACACACCAACTATTCTGCATGATTGTTGACAATACTGCGCACGACCATTTTGGGTGTATGTAGACAACTGTTACTTTCTTGGTAATTGCATTTCCACTGATTCTGTTGAGTACTGCCTCCCTGTGTTTATGGAGAATACTGCACCCTTGTCCTTGTCAAGTATGAATGTCTACAGTGCTTCTATGGGCTTGCACACAGTCTAAACAGACTTGTGTGACAACCAATCACACAATTATGACTCAGCCTTTGTATACCACACCTGTGCCGCAATGTTAGTGCATTATCTCACAAAGCACCCTAAAATATCCTTATCTTCTTGCTATGCTATGCAGGTCCTCTGTCTGCACTGAAGAAGAATCAGAATCAGCTTGGGATCTAGATGATAGCTGCTCTTTTCCTGACCCTAGACCGATAAAAAACATGAATGGAGGGAAGGTCAGGTCTGGTTATCCTCTCTGCAGATAATAATTTTCATTGTAGTTTAGACCTGTCATGTGTTGTGTATGTGCCCAACCACACAGTGATGGACAAACACAGGACAGACTGAATAAAGGCAGCGTAGAGGAGGACCAGCAGCTCCTGTGGAAGGTTGTACTTCTTCAGTTGCCGCAGGAAGTTCAGCCTCTTCTTGTGAACAGTGTCTGTGTCAGGAACATCTCAGGTCCCAAGAAAGGATGATTGCTAGGAAAAGAAGCTGTTAAGAGTGTCGTCAAAGCATGGGACGACCGACTCTTGTTGCTTGCAAGCTAATTCCTTGCCTGCTTTTACAGAGCCCACCAATGCTTCTTTGGTCTGTCACAGCTTCCCCAGGTGTGGAGCAAATCATAACGGTGGACACCAGGGCAGTGATGTGTTTTCGGCCCCGCAGAAGTGCGAAATTACAAAGACCACAACAATGTGCCTACTATTAAAACCACCTTGTTACACCTTTAAATTGGAATGAGATAAAGCAGGCAGTGATCAGAGAGTCAAAATGCTACACAGTGAACTGCACGGTATTATTCTTTTAACACTGTATTACATATCAAAATTCATCTTAACAAACATAACATACTGTATGTAAAGGTCTTGAATCAGTGCAGTGTAAACAAATTTGAAACATGTTCAATTTAACACTGCTGCTGGTTAGTATATGTTGTGACCTTATAGTTCCTGATGTTAAATTAAAATAATAAGCCCTCTGGCAGTCATTAAATCAAACATGTTCCCTCAAATCCTTCTATTAGCTTGCAAAAGCAATTTTAGTTTCTTTGGGGGTGCAGGATTTGCATAACATTAGCCTTTACTGTGACATGGTGGATTCTGGGGATGTATACCCCGACTGTGATTCATCCATTATACAGAGAGATCAGGTAGTAATGATAACATTCAGACTTCTAAATGCTGTGATGCTCTGTTCTAGCCCAACAAATCAGCCCAGCCTCCAGAGGCATAGGCTTCTGAAGCTGTCCTTTGCTATCGCGCACCAATTTGTTTGCAGCTGAACTTTGAAGGCTTTGAAGGCCTCTGGTTTCATCAGATTGTGATCTTGGTTATTTGGCGGTCAATTTAATATCTTTAACTGTTGGCCAAGTTCATAGAAGAATGCCTAAATATTGCTCTGAAGTGTTGTGTGTATTTTTCCTCAATTAGGTCACTGCTTTCAGGAGATACAGCAGTCACAAAGGGGTTATTGTTTAAGTTGGTGGTATATGTCAAAGAAACAATCACATGAACGTCAAACCCCATGGTTTCCCAGTTGAGTATTGTGAGAATCACACTGCCTCTACTGGCTTGCATTGTTTCCTAGGTGCTTTTTCTATGATAAATGACCCACCCATCCATTCATGTGATTAAAAAAGGTATTTATCAGCCCAGGCATCATTCATTTTGAGTGCATATTTTCTGATTAGGAGTACAGTGATAAACTTGTGTCAGCATGGACAATGTTGGAGATCTTCGACATGCTGCAATGCACAATTGGAGTGAATTACACTTTGACAAAATGGGTGTTTTTATTTTAGATGGATTTATACTTAAAACCAAGTCGCTTGTGTAGCTGTTTAAGGGTATCTACTGCCTTTTCGGAGGAAGTCCTTTTTGTTTTGAATCTAAATGTAATCCTTTCATATCTGCCTCCGTGCTGTTGTTTTAGTTTTTACTATGCTGACACAGTGTGTCACTCCTGTGTGAAAACAGTCTGCTCATAAATATTAACTACTCCCAATCTGCTTAAAGTGCAATCTGCTTAAAATACACACTGGACACACACTCGCACAAATGCACACACACAGTAAAGTAACCTTGTCTTTTACAGGCAGTGTCACTGAAAACCTAAAGCCTTCTTTTTTCCCTCTTTCTTTCTGTCATTATTCTTCCTTTTATTCTCCGGGTCTTTAAAAGTGCTCTCAATCCTCGTTTACTACCCTAAGCTCTTAATTCATCTTTACCATATTGCCAAAATAGAGAGAAATCATCCTTATTTTTCCTCTGGTTGCATTTCGCTGTAAAGGAAAAGGCCCCTGATGTGTTGAATTCTTGATAACATGAATCTGTCTGCAGCAACATGAAATGCCAAACATCTTAAATGAGATTTCCTCTCATTTATTTTTATATTGCCTGAGTATAGTGCTTGTCTTTTAATGAAATGTCTAGTGCATGATACAAGAGCTAGATATTATTAGATTTAATTTCCGGCTGATTGGGACATTTGAATTAAAATTATGCCATTGTTATCGATGACTTAGAGGTAAATCATCAGGAAACAAACTCTTCTAAAACTTAATGTGTTCTTCTTGTAGTTGGCCTCTTGACTGCGGTGAACATTTTAATAATAGAAAAGCAATTACTGTATATTTTGTGGTATCTGTTTTGAAGCAGACTATTAAAAACCTAAGACTCTTAGGATGAGATGTAAATACGTTATTTAATCCCCAGACTGACTCATTAATTAACTTTCTGCAAGAATCCCAACACACTGAATCAACAAAAGGACTGTGATAAACTGGCAAAACTGCAGAAAATTCTTACTACTTGTAGGTTTTCTGAACAAAACTATGAAATTATGCAAACACACTTATACCCTCAAATCTCCACATAGTTTTGCTCAAGTTTTATCCCAATTATGTGCAGGATCTTCTGTAATTAAAGCCATTGGAGGTTTAGATCAGTGTCTTGGAAGCAGTACAGGTTGTTTACAGCAGGGGTGTCCAAAGTGGACTGATTTTGTGTGCCCCCCAACTGCAATTCAAGAATGTTTTGGTCCACCAGCGCAGGTGGTTGATGCAGATGGAGACTTTTTAATTTTTAATTAGGACAAAATTGTTACAGACAGGGTAAGATCTTTTTCCAGTTTAAAATGTCAGGTACAGCACAAAGTGTTTGTCTTTTAATAACCACACTTTTTACATTCTTCTTCTTTTCATAGTAAATAGGACCACATCCATCCAACAACTTTTTTACTTTAATCCAGACTTTGGTGCATCAAAATCTGCTTGAAGTTCATTTATTAAAATTGGGTAAATACAGAAAGCATTTTTAAATAAAGACTGACCAAGATCCTATTTCTATTGCTGAGAATATTAACTTTTTTTTCTCTCTGTCTTCAACTGAGCCCATAACTATTTGCAGACTGGATTAACATCTTCTGCTGGGGCAAATGTGCAAAATCCTTTTTTTAGGTTTTAGATTTTCACAATTCGGTCCTACAGAAAATCTCACTAACTTGTATTGCATGCTCATATTTTGTGGAGGAGTTTCCGACAGACACAATATAATTATTTTGGTAGTTTTATATATATATATATATATATATATATATATATATATATATATATATATATATATATATATATATATATATATATATCAACTACTTTTTTGACAATTTAGGCTCACATGACGAAATGTTTGGATAATCAGACTTTTGTTTTACAAAGTCTGATTATCCACTGAGTTTTAAATTATAAAAAATAATGTAGGGTTTAGCTCAGGGGAATGTTTTAAATTTTTCTACTTGCTGTTTCTTTTCTTTTTTTTAAGAAAAAACATGTTGTACAGTCGTATGACATGTGGGGGAATATAAATTGATAATTATTACCGTTTATTTTTAAAGCGTTCCAGAGTGTAGATATTTTGAGAAGCTAGTTTCAATTATTCTTAGAAGTAGACATTAAAGAGCATTAAAGCTGGCTGCTGTACAGCTAATTGCAGTTGACAGGGAATGAATCTTTTGTTCAGGGACATGAATGATTCTCACCATCCTCACGAACCTCCAGAGAGGACCATATATCTGCTGAAGGACAGCCAGTCTGTGTCTTTGAATAATATACCACCTTTCACATGATGGCATACATTATGGCTCAAAGAATAAAGCATTCATCTCAGTGTTTTATAACCACTATTATTTATTCAACTAGCTTAAAGGTCATTTTGAGCAAAATCAACCTTAACTTGTGACCCAGACAGATATTAATACTATTTGTCTTTTTTTTTGCCTCCCAGAGACACCGGGGAAGGCAGAGGATGGTCAGCCAGACACATCCTTCTCTGACTCATCCCTGTTTGTTCACTGGGGCCAGGAGCTCAGTCCGGACAACCGGAGGGTGGCTCTGAAGATGTTCCAGTACTACGGATATAACGCCTACCTCAGTGATCGTCTGTCCTTAAGCAGACCCATTCCCGACCTCAGGCCCGATGGGTAAGACTGCAGAAGACTAAATATTTTTATACATAGCCTCATAAATATGCTGCAAAACCACATGTGAAGATGCACACCAATCATTAGGTTTTGTAAGAGATTGCTATAATGTTAACTTTCCAGATTTTAGCTTGAACAGGTATAATTTCCTCCTAAGCCTTTGCTCTGATGGCCACTGAGGGTTGTAAAATGCTATTAGGGTAAAACACTCTGCAACCTTTTCCTGTTTTTTCTAGATAATTTAAAAAAGGTATTTTCTAATAGAACAATAGTGGTCTCTATAACAAAGACATAGTAAAAGTGAATTTGAATTTTAAACAAATATTCAATAGAGGGCCCTGCGAAGGTAATAATAACTCTTTTTACATTCTGTCATGCATCACAAGCTTAAATGCATTTTATTGTTTGTTTTTTTATGTGACACACCAAGTACCACATCATTTTAAAGTGGTTGGATGAAAAAAAAATGCAGGCTTTTAAAGGTCTTCAGAAATAAAAAGCTGAAACGGAAAGTCTGTGACAAGACAGAAATTTAACTTATTTTGCGAAGCAGAATGAACAAAAACGTCCATCTATGGATGTGTATATATTGTAGAAACATACTCCTAAAGACTTGCAGTGAAAGGTTGTTCTATAAAGCAAGATTTAGAAAAAAAAAAAAGTAATAAATTTTTTATGATTATATACCATATGATTTAATTATTCTTTTTTTTATTCATAAAATATAACTTGGTCTCCTCAATAAAATACTGAAGCTGTGTAATGTGACAAAATATGAAAATGCTGAGGGGGGGTAGGATACTTTTGCAGGACATTGTAACTTCTTAAGCTAATTGAAAAGTCAGGGAAGGCATCATGCAATTTTTTGCTTACATTCATAACATGTTTGTGGTTGGTTTTTCTAGTGCTAGCCAACCTCACCATTCTGGATGATGTCACAGATTTCCTGCACAAAAAGCATTATGTCAAAATATGTTAGCTTGATGGGCTACTAACTTCTAAAGCACTACCACAGATACCTTTTAGTCTGACCCCCTTAGCAAGGTGTTGGGTGATGTTTACAAGGTAAACCACAATTTAAATGGTAACAATTTCTAAATCACTTACATTTTGTGTATACAGTTCTCAGGGCTTTCAGATCATCCAGTGACTGAGTGTCACTGTCACTTTTTCAGGTAATCCTGTATTGGTAAACTACACAACTTCTGCCTTGGCAACAGGAAGCTAACTTTACATTGGTGATTACTTTACTAACAAGACGACTCCAACAATGTCTGGATTTCCTGCACAACAAGAATGTTCAAACTACAACTAGTAGTAAACTTAAGTGTTTTTTCTATTTATCATACATCTATCTTTAAAGTTTTTTACACGAGTGTAGAGTGTTTCAGAAATCTGTTTACAGGCTTCCCTGGCACATTTATAAGCATGTCATTAATGCACATTGTCATTTTTTTTAATAATCTTTTTGAAATTTAGATCGTTCACTGAATTGAATCTTGATCTTCTCAATATAGACATAAACTGATTAAGAACAGAGCAACTGCAAACTCATTCACTTATGTTTTCTCACAAGGTTTTTGATGTGCATAGAAATAAATATGTGCATGAAAATAACAATATTAAGTACTATAGAAATACCCGATATTATATTAGCTGTGGTAGAAATCATATTTTTCTTTGGTAATGTTAGCAATCCTATTGTGATTAATATTTGTACACTTATCTTTTTTGTTGTAATATTGGGATACCGTTTGAGTTTTGCTCATGTTTTCCATACTGATGAAATCTCCTCTCCATACTTAGCTATAGTTACAGTTTCCAGGAAGAAAATTCAACACAATATGGCTTTGTCAAGTACAGCCATAATGACAAAGGGCTAGCAGAGCTTTCGGCTCTGTGGCAAGATTAAAGTCCCTGGTGTTTTGTTTAGATCCTAGTTCCTGATGTGGAAATTAAGGTTTTTATTACATGGACTCTCCAGAACTCCCTTGTCCCTGAAGAACATTCTTACTGTTGAAATCCGACTTTTGATTAAATCCTGGACTTAAAGCGCCAAGCTCATACATACAAAGTAAAAACTGTTGATACTACTACAGTTTTCACCACAATTCATACAAGAGCAGGTTAGATTATACCCTCATATGAAAGTTTACATAGCTCAAGGACCTTTAGGGCATTCTCGTCACTGCGCTGGAATCCCCATAGACCATTTATCGGCAATAATACTAGCTCTATGCACATCCAAAACTGTTGCAGGGGGAGACGTTAATCACACATAGTTTGCATCTTTATTTCACCTTTTAAGTGACACAGCCATGGCATTGTGTAAATCGAACAGAGAGCTTAGGAGGAGAATAATGAACAGCACTGTGACATTTAACAAGCTAGATGGGAATAAATTAGATGTCCCAATTATACCACAATTCACTCTGTACAGTTTAAAGTATAGAATGACTTTGCCCCTATAGTTTACAGCTGTAAGGAAAAATATTATTAAGCAAATATTATATACCTGCTAAAAATGAAAACAAATGGATGGACGGGTGGATGGAAAATCTATAAATACCAAGAATAATACCAAGACAATATTGGCAGAAAACAAAAGAAAGACCTTAAGCAGAACAAATTTCACTCTAGAGCTCAGTATCAATATTTTTTTCCACCTATTCTGACCCATCAATACAGCATACAGCACTAGTGTAGTAGGATAATAATAGTTTAAATACAGGGTGTTTTGTGTTATATATAGAAAAATAAATATAATCTCTTGATCCAAAGCAACAAAATAGCTGGGCTGATTTGAAACCTGAAACTACAATCATATTTATGAACAAAAATGCATTTAATTTTTTGTTTGAGTACTTGAGGCTTTTCTTACCAGGATTTTTATCCATCCTCTTTTAGGTGCAGAAACATCACTTATCCTCTGAACCTCCCTCAAGTGAGCATTGTGTTCATATTTGTGAATGAAGCCTTGTCAGTCATCCTGCGATCCATCCACTCTGCCATCAACAGGACACCGTCACACCTTCTTAAGGAGATAATCCTGGTGGACGACAACAGCAATAACGGTAAAAAAGAAAAAAAACTCTCATTTCACCAAGAAACTCACAGTTGACAGCTAATCCCCATCTTCAAGGTTATATTTTAAAGCTTTAGCTGAGTTTAAAATGCAGGTGTGACAGGCACTTTGCAGCTTTGGCTTTATCAGCATGTGGAAGCAGTGTGCGTGAGTCTGTCATGGAGAAGATACTCTGAATTCTTCAGTACCGGTCTATAAGCTGCTATAAGATAACAGCCTGTTTATATACTGTTACTCAACCTGCACATACTTCCAAAGCCACCAAGATAAAAACTGATAAACAGCACACATATCAGCGCATTCACTGTGTTGGGTGTGTTTACACTGTGCACTCAGGATCAGGATCATAGCTTTTAAAAACAGTATTATAGTTGTTAGCCACCCATTTAAAATGGCAGAATATTTTTTTATTGTATTAAAACTGAAAACTAAGCGAATAAAACAAACCAATAACCTTTAACAGTACTGTGCATTTGGAATCCCTCTCAGAGCAATATTTGTATTAAAGATAATTGAAAAATAGTTTACTCGATGGATAAGGTTATTTATATATTGTATGCCTTTTCCAAAATATTAACTGTGGTATTAAAATGAGGCCCATAGAACCAATAATGGCAATAAATGTACTTATTATCTTTGTTTGACAACAGGAACTGGAGCTATTTCTTGGACTAGGTCTGCACAATATTAGGAAAACATGGAATTGTGGTAATGTTAAACAATGTGATTACAATATAGATTACAATTAATCCAGATTTTTCTGACCCTTCTGACTCACATTTTTATATTAAAACCTTTTTTTATTGGTCTGATGTAATATTCTAATCTTAAATGTTTTCTTTTCATTAACTGTGAGGGGGAAATTAATGTAGTTAACAGATATAAAGGCTTGAAAACAGCAATACATGTGTAATTAATCTATATAATGTGAACTGACTTGCTGAAATAAATGAACATACTATGAGCAGTGCTGACTTTCTTTTCCAGCAGGCTCCCACCTGTCAGTGAGAACAGAGAGGGACTGTGATGCCCCGCGTCCTTGCGACCGCCTGCTTGGAGCAGCTCAGTGTATCAAGCTCGGTGTCACATATAAAACAGTTAGATGTAAAGACTTCTTGTCCACGAGAAGTCAACAGTGTGACACCGCATAGGCGGTCGGAAAAATTGAGCTCTTGAGGTGTACTCGAGTCCGCCTTGAGTACACCTTGAGTACACGTGGACCTCCGCAGAATGAACTACGCCCAAGTATGTGGGGGTCTTTACATGAATGCACTTCTAGTTTCGGCATTACAATCAGGCAGTCTTGTAGACAGCTCACGGGTCCGGTCAGGTAGTGACACAGTGTGCCGTAATGCTCAGAATATCCATTGAGCGGAGCGGCTTTGTTGCTTACCAAAGTCGTACTTGCACATTTTAACAGATTTTGATCACATTGTACCACATAAAATCCGTCAGTAATAATATATAAGGCACCATCAATTTTCGAGAAAATTTAAGGATTTTAAGTGCACCTTATAGTCTGAAAAATACAGTACTGTTTAGAAAGAATCAGCAGTTGAGATTCTTTTGCCAATATTGTAACAGGAAAAAAAATACAGGGGTTTTGAACATTTTCTGGAATGCATTTACTCATGTTTTAATTTTGGCTCAATATATTTGAACTGGCAGCTATAATCTATTTAGCAATTAGAAAATGTTGTGTGCCAAAGTGAAAGTTGTTATGATATATATTTTGACATTAGTACGTGTGCTGTGTATTTGATGCTTATTTACTTTTTTTTATCTTCATGGCTTGTTTATGGGGGGTGGGGGGCTTCGTGAGGATATTGGCTGTATTTGTGTTCGATAAGTCAACATTGAAGTTCTTTCAGTTTTTATCTGGCAATTTCTGTTGTGTGTCTGCACCTCAGTCCTCCCCTCCTCACAATAATCCCTGATACCCACAGAGACAAGCATGTGTCTCACATGTAATTGATGTCTCGCTCTGAAATCTCCCAGGAGTTGAGCTGTTGAGGGATGACAGTAGTGTTATCATGACTGACACTAGTGAGCTGTCCACAGAAGTTTGGAAAAACTTTTACAAAGTTGGAGCACATAAAGAGCACCTTGCTGCCTTAAGCTTTAAAGCAACAAAAGTTTGTTTGCACATTTTTGATTGTGGCAACAAAATAATGCAGAGCTCTTTGCCAGGTTTTCACAAACATCCAGTGACACACTGTCAAGATAGAGGAAAGTCTTCGCGCGAATGTCCATTAAAAAATAAACCTGCTCTGAACCTGGTATACGGCATCTTGGAAAAGTATCGAGACCCCTTGAAATGCTATCACTTTACATAAAAAGTTCTGTTTTTTATTGGTATTTGTTTTTAGAAATGCCAGCTCAAAGTAGCAAATATCTTTAAAGTAGAAAAAGATACAGGGGTGTTCAAGTTATTCATAAAATAAGAATCTTAAGTGTGCAGTATGTATTATGATCCTGTTTTGATAGTTTTGTGTTTCTTTTTACCACATGTGGATGTCTAGAGACTGAAGATATTACCCATTGCTCTTTCTAAAATATATTAAGCCCAGTTTTATTGGATGAACCGCATCTAAATAATATTAATCTGTGTTGTTGCTAAAATGTCTCTAGTAGTTTTAGGTGTGGACTTTGACTGGAGGCATCAAAACTCATGATTTTATTGATTCTGTTGTGAGTCTAGCCGTGTGAGTTGTTGTCCTGCTTGAAGGTGAACCTCTGCCAAAGTCCACAACTGGCTTTCCTTCTCCTGGTGCTCCTGTATTCAGCTCTAGCCTCTCTGTCCCCTGAAGAAAAGTGTCCCACAGTATGATGCCCCTATGTTTCTGATGGGGGTGTTGTGTTCAGGGAGATTTTTTTGTTTCCCAGCACGCCGACCAGAAATTTTTATTTTTAACTTCATCTGTCTCTAGCACCTTTTTATATATATGTTTGCTTTCACAAGGTTTGTGGCAAGCTGCTGAGGCGAATACATTTGACCTTTTAACAATCGAAACGTCTTGGCACTCTTGCAGAGAGACCAGTTATGGGAAGTTCAGGACTAATAGTGGTCTCTCGCCTAATCCCTGGATCACTGCAGGGCAGGTGTATTTATACTGAGATTAAATTTTAAATAGGTGGAAAATAAATAGATTTTCAGTTCAGGTGACGTCTGCCGGTACTTATTACACTGGATTGTGTTTGTGGATACATGCCCACTTTTCAGATTTGTATTACTTTTTTTAAAATGATTTGCCTATTTATGCATAAAAATTAGTTTAAAAAAAATACAATGAAGTTTAAGGCACAGCATTTTTAAATAAAATCCCTCCATTCAGTACACTAAACTAACTTTTTAAGTTATTCTTATGGTTTAATAATGGACAGAGCAGCTTTGTCTTGGAGTTCCTTTGATGCATTTGTCTTAAAACAACAGCTTCTAGTTGAAGAAGTTCTCAAGCAGCTGTCATGGTCCTAATGTCCCCCAAGAGAAGACACTAGCCTCATATTCAAAGCAAAAATATTCACTTTATTGCCTAATCATAGATATTTTGCCTGTAAATGATTTCATTTAAACCATTCACTTGTCTAAAAAAGTCCAGGTTGAAGAGCGCAAATTTAGGAACACCCAGATAATTCAGAAATCAGTGTGTACACGTTTGGAGAGATCTATGATGTCCGCTGCTCCTCTGATGGCCTCCAGGCTCTTTTAATGTTAATTAGGGGGACGTGTTTGCTGGGTTGAGCCGATGGATGAATAACACTAATTAGCTGCAGAGCCAGGAAATTTTAGCCTCGTGAGACCATCCTGATCTCGCGAGTTTTCAAGGTTTCACTCGCAGATCAGTCTGGATACTCTCCGTTAAAGAAAATTTGGAGCCGTTCACCAAACGAACGTCCAATCAGCGTTGGCTTTGAGGCGGGTTGAGGTGTGACGCAACGGGAAGCGCGTCAGTTCAGTCTAAACAACATGGCGGCTTCAGCCGATGAAACTAGCGTTAGCGTGGCTATCGAGCAAGTTTTATCGGAATTACAGAGTATTTCTCTGCTGAGCTAACGAGCCTTTACCTGCAGCAGCAAGAGTAGCTTGGCTTGTGGTTGTGTTTTCGTCGTTGCTCTGTTACGAGCGACGACGAATCTGATTGGTTTATTTGGCCCGTCTATCACCAACATAGGCCAATCAGCTAACCAGTATTTTCGCCCCTTCCCAAAATTACTTCAACGGAAGGTTTCCAGATGGATATGCGGAGCAAATCTATCTGGCGGAGTCAGGTAAAGGAAATTTGCCCTGAGGCACGTAACTATCCAGCAAGGTGATGAGGTGTTTGCAATGAGCCTTGCCTTCATTTCTAAGCCTAATTCTTCCCTCTGCATTCACTGCATGTCTTGTACAGAGTGTTGGCTCAGAAATGAAGTCAGTGTATCCTGGAAAGTAGAAAATATGTCACTACATTGTGCCATGTATATGGGAAAAAAATCTACCTGTATTTACATGTGAAAGGTTAAGCTGGTGGTTTGTTCTGCTGGAATATATTATAAAGGCAGAACGCCGATTTTAAAAAAAAAGGTAAGGACTGAGTGCCGAAGTCATTTCTGAGTTTTATGCTTCTTTTTAATTGACTCTGCTGCTTGCAACAAGCAATGAGATTATCAACGTGGGAAATACTGTTTGCCAAAGTCAATAGAGCAAAATGTGGCATGTCCTGGAGGCTCCTGAAACTGAGTTTAAATCAATTTTGTTAATTTAACACCCTGGAATAAGCGTGGTAGCACTCCCTCGGGCTGTTATTGACCAGAAAGTTTAAGATGTCTATTAAAAAATGTAAATGTGAGAATCTAAAAGTTCCCCCGTCCCTTACTCCTTCCAGCACAGATGGATTACCACATCACGAGCAATAAACATTCATATTTTATTCCATAACGAGCTGGAGAGTCGTCGTCTTCAGCTTCTTCAGAGTCCCAAGTGACACTGCAACATTTTGCTGATGGCATTTCACTCTGAATGTTTGAGCGCTTTGTCACACTGTGTCCGACAGGCCTGCTGCTATAATTTCAACCACCGCTCCTCTCTAAATGTCGTCGGGCTGTTGACCCCTGATGCTGTTGAAATTCACAGCTAACCTCTCAGTCAACCTCTGGTTTACATTAGTCACCTGCCATTGTCACAGATCACCTCCAGGAGACATTAGCATGCAGGAGAACTTGTAGCCATCAAGTAGAGAATGGCAAATTGACCCAACTGATTCCTTCTTAATTGGATAATGTCCCAGGCTGTGACTTGAGAACTCCTCACCAGTGTAGGTGTTGAATTTGGAGAGAGGCTAAAGGAGGGCGGCTCACTTATTAGACTATCTGTCCAGATGACTGATGATTCCATCTTTAAACTTACTTGTAAAAGGTTTAGCGATAAGATCTTCAAAGAGAGAGGGAAAAAAATTGCTGTGTAGGAATGTCTCTGCAGAGGTAGCAATGGTACGGAACGTCCTGAGTTTGTTACTTTATTGAGGAGTATAGTCCTTTGAGTATGCAGGTTTTGATTATAGATACAAATACATGGAGTTTTTTTTTTCAGTTTAAGAACAAAAACAACTTACATAAAATTTAGAAGAAGCAATACATTTATAGTGTGTGCACACACTATATATATATATATATATATATATATATATATATATATATATATATATATATATATATATATATATATATATATATATTTATTGTTTTCAATATGCTTTTTTATTAAGTTTATTCTTTTTTATGTTTAATCATTTATACTGCTACTTAGTTTTATACCTTTTAATTATTATCTCTTTAATTGATGTTCCATTGTTATTTGCAAGAAAATAAAATATGAATTTAATCACATTAGTTAAAAGGATTATATGTTGCGTCATAGTAGAGTAAGCATTATATATGTCCAGATGGTGCGACTCCTCTTTGTTTCAGTGTTATGTTTCTGCACTAGAACAGACTAGATAAGGCAACCAGTGCTTCGAATGCACGTCTTTCAAGTTGTTTCAGGTTTTCTTTAAGCAGTCATTTGTTTGACTAATTGAAAGTGAGATGGCGAGGTCGCACTTCAACTTTAGCACTTTATCCTGATTAAAAATAGACTGATCTGTGAAACAATGTGAAGCATGTCGTGTTTATCCCATTCAAAACATTGTTAGATTTTTTTTTTTTTTCAATGCAACATTTGCCAGGAACAACCATGAAACTTGCTTCCAATTTCAACATTGTACTTTGCTGCTTTGCTGTGAGAGCAGTAATCTAATGTGGATTTATTCAGCAGCCTCAGGTGTGCAGAGACGTTCCAGCCACTGTTGGATATCTTGCAAGATGCTGTTGCAAGACCAGCTAATGAAAGCTGGAGGGTACACAAACCTGGGTTGATATCAGCCAAAACTAGCAAAGCCAAACTTCAGGCTGGAGCTCCAGTCACACTGTTTTCTAACAAACTGCCAGTGGGCCGTGGGTTTGATTGCAGAGGAAGAGCCAGTACCTGCTGGATGTTTCAGACCCAAGTTTTGCTATGGTGTAGTTCTGCAGTGAGAAGCTGCCAAGCAAGTGGTGCAGCGCAAACTAAACAGCAAGTGTGAGACCTGTAACCATGCCGTTCTGCCATCTGTTGTGCAAGAAAAAATGCTTTAACAGTGATGGATGACAAAATGCATGAACGCAGTGTTCAGTTTATGGAAATGAAGACAGCACATTTCAGGTTAGACTCCCATGAGCCCAATCACACAGTTATAAAATGGTAGTAATTCATAAAAGAACCCATTGTTGTGAACCTAATCATTGAAAAAAATACCTTTTGCTTTCCATATTTTTCAAGCTATGATTCTAAAACAGTGGTGATGTGCACAAAGAAAGTCTGCTTTGTTCCTGGGTCATAAATGACTTCAGGCAAGATCGATCTGAGCAAAATAACATGTTAATTTTTTTTCACTCACCATTAACTTTGCTCATTATCTTCAGAGAAAACATTTCAGCTAGATTTACAATCCTAAGCTGCTGAATCCATTTCACGACTGCACAATTATGTATGAAACCTGCTTTTTGTGCAACTTCAGTGTAACTCCGGCGGAGCTTCAGCGGGATATCAGTCCTGAAAGACTGATGAGCGGTAGCAACCAGCCATTACTAGCGTAATGAACTATGCTTTATTGTGATTTGTTATGAGGCAAAACGGCGCATCACTCTTATTTTTCAATTCCCCACACATTAGGACATCTTAATTATTGATGAAATAAAAGTTATTAGATCTGTCGCAGCAGTTCATGTGTGTCTCAGCAGCTTCTTTCAGCTAAATTTAGAAGCTGGAAATGAATGACTTAAGAAGCTCATCTTTGTGCTAAATGTAGAACAAAAAGAAAAGATGTGTTCTTATAAGCTGTGAATTTATTTACCCAACTCAGACTAGACAAATAGACATAATCAGTTTTTAAGGTCATCATCCCCTGGAGTCTATCCCATCAGTCATCGAGAAAGAGCTAGGGTAAACCCTAGCCAATTTGCCTGTCCAGCATGTGCTCACACTATCTGCCATGTGTTTCAGGAATACACAAAGTCATTAAAAATATACCACTTATGTTATATACATTTATTAGACACTAAAACACACAGTCTGATTATCAAATAAACCAGGCTGCTGCTGATGTTTTTGGACACGTTAAGAACACTGCATGTTATATATGCAACACTGCTACAGAATCAATGCAACGAAACGTAAATATTGCAGCAATAATCCTAATCTAACATGAGTTAATCTGCTTTGCACTAATGCAGACTGATCCACCTCGGAGTGCTGGTTGCTTGAAACTAAAAGTGAAACTAATGGCATACCTTATTTTTTCAGTAATTCAGCTAATGTTCCTCCTGCATTAGGAAGGGCATCCAGCTTTAAAAACTCAAGTCAAGTCTTTGTGTAAGTTGTAATGACTTGCTGTGGCACACCCTGAATAAGGGAGCAGCCAAAATGGTCTTAGATTTGGGGCCACTCAAAGCAGTTGATCCTTAAAGGCCCAATGACTGATGTTTCACCACTAGGTGGTGCTGGAGCACGGTCTGTAGACCAAAACAAAATGTATGACAAGCCGTGCTTCTCTCTACCTCCACTCTAGCTGCACTCCGGCCCTTTCTTTCCCCTCTCACCCCTCCTTTGCCCATATTTGTAAAGGATAAAAACACTGCAAAACAGCAATACCTTTAGGAGGAACATTTCTAGTGAAGAAGTAAGTAACTCTTAACTATATATTGCAAGAGAACATTTTTGATCTGCTGGGGGTGCTCTCTGCCATGTTGCTCCAACATTGCGCTGCTCTGACGATGGCGTCACCAACATAGTGCCAGCGGGCACCAGGTAGCCCCCCAGGACCATATGTGCTGCCCTCAAGCCTGTTCAAAGAAATAGCACAACTCTCCAGTGAGCTGTATCTTAAATGCTTTTTTATTTTAGTCATACTTGTATTTACATAGATTTAAAAATGACAAAAGCATTAAAAACATTTATATTACGTAAAGTTAAGGTGAGCTTGGACTCTTGTAGGTCAAAAGTCGGTGCAGGTAGCCCTTCGTATGACACAGTACTGATGAAGTAGCTCTGAGTTTGAAAAAGGTTGGTGACCCCTGCCATAGTCCATCTGAAATATTACATTTTTAGTTCTTCCCATCACTATTATTTAGTTAGTTCTATCTAAAATAATGAAATTTCACTTATTGAACCTTTAAATATAAAACTAACATTTTATAAGATATTATGTCATGGTAAAAGTAATGGATCTCCTGCCAGTATGCAGGAGAACCCTGTGAATCCTACAGCCGTGATCCCAATGCATACACACTACTGTGAACAGGAGTGCAATAAAAGCAAGACATACACCCCCATCCTCGTGCCATCCCTGAGTTATAACTCATCTGGTGGCATGGCCTTATACTCTCCCTTCCTTGGGCCTTTTCAGTTCCCTCTGCTGCTGTTGTGGGTAGCGGGCTTTAGCGATGTTCTCCTCAGTGCGGGGCGGTCTTGCTGCAGGGGCTTGTGCAGGTGCCTGGCTACTAGGGTGACCAGATCCATGTTTGGCATGCATCGGGGGACTGGGTCAGGGGGCTTGATTCCCTGCATTTTTCCCTGTGCCTCTTTACCCTGAGGGCTGCTGTTGTTGTGATTCACTTCCAACTCACCTCTGTTTAAGGATGTTTGGCAGCAGTGCCTGGTGTCCTTTCGTCTGGGGCTGCTACAGCCTTCAGGAGTGGAGGTTACCTGCTGTTTGCTGCTCTCGGGCACTAAGTGTTGCAGGCTTACTTTGTTATCACTCTAACAACTCTGCAACTTCAGGTGAAATTACCACTTAATCCCAAACACTCATCCACCTATAAACCGATAAAAATAATCAAAATTGATGTAGGTCATGCAAACATTGGTTCTTATTCCATAAACGTGGCCTGCCTACTTTCATCCCAGATGTGGTCTTGAATGAATAAAGTCAATTATTTAATTAGGATTCCATCTCAAGACATCCTTTTTGTATGATGCAACAAGCCTCTCTATGGCATGCCTGAAATGCCAAGACAGGTCATGTGAAAAGAAAAGGAGTCGATGTTCCACAAACTCTGCTTACTCCTGCAATAGCAGAACACCTGCAGAAAACTCATGGCTGCAAGAGAAGCATATGCAAATTCCACATAGAAGACCATAGCATGTGTAAAATATTGATTTCGGAGTTGTGATACAACAGTGCTAGCCACTCGACAATGCAGCTTTGTGCTCTCTACCAAAAGACTTTTCTGACAAATAAAGCATTAATCTCATTAAATGATCAATTTCATTTAATTGGAAACTGTTTTAATATCTGTCTGTCTGTGTGTGTGTGTGTCCTATATTTCCTACATGTACTTCATGTAATGTACTGCAAAGGTAACGGATCTCGCCTTGTACTTCCAAACATCCTAACTTATTGTCCTGTCATTCTTGTTATGAACTAGAATCAGGCAAACCCAGTATTCAAACCAAACAAGCGAGGTATAGGCAAAAAACAGGATTTTAATAACGAAACAGGGACAGGCGGGTTTAATAGTCAAAAGGGCAGTCCAAAATCCGGTACACAAAAAGCAGTCCAAAATAGGCAGAGGTACAGACAGGGCAAAGCAAGCTCGGATAACCATGGGACAGAAACAGGTCGGTAAACCGGTAAATCAGTCAGACAGGGCAGGAAAAACAGATCAGGGAACAGGCTGGCTCAGAATCAAAAAGGCTCTCAGGTTAGCATCAACAGGTCAATCAAGAAAGGAACGCTGGAAACAAAACTCACCGTGGGCTCGTTAATGATCTGGCAGTTTGCAGATGTTTGTAGCAGGACTATATAGGGGAGTGAGCAGGTGAACGGGAGTGAAGACTAATTACAAGTGACAGGTGGAAACTGAACTGAACTGATTGGCTAGTGACTGGAGGTTGACAGGTGAGCAGATCTGATTGGCTGGTAACTGGTGTTTGGGGAGTGACAGATTGAGTGAGCTGGCAGATAGCTGGGAAGAGACAGAACTGAACTGGAAACATAAATAAAATCAAACTACAATAAAATCTAACCTATTCCATAAACCAAAACTAATACAGAACCTAAACCTAAGACTAAACACAACACACACAAGCTATAATAGAAACCAAACAAGAAAGAGCCCAAAACCAAAACTGATTTTAAAGACCGGAGAGTTAACTAATAAATCAAAATTAACAAACAGCTGAAACAAAACCCAAATCCTGACAATTCTAAAATAGCACCGTGCAACTTTTAGCCACTATTGGGCACTAGACCCATAACTTTCAGGTTTAGCGCTGAAGGCCACTGGCACCACTTTGTACCAGCAGATTGAGAAGTTATGAAGTTACTTGTAACAAAAGAGGCCACATTTACCCCTCCTGATTATAGTCATACTTGAAGTATGGACAGGGTAGTTCCCCCATCCTGATGATGGGGTTCACCTCCCAGGTCTAGGATGGGAGCATGTGAATGTGTTTGTGTACCTGGTTTTCTGTTTATCTTTGTGTCAGGTTGGGTTTGGACTGTCCCCTCTGCTGGGACATCTCAGGTCTCCACTATATGGGGAGCCTATGCACTCCTGTCCTCCTCCCCTCTGTTGGCGGGCGTGTCGACCGGCTGGTGCGAAGGTGGTCCTCGGTGTCCGGGCTCACTCCTGGCTGCAGCTTCGTGGGGCCTGCCGGGGTGCCTCTGGGCCTCAACTCTCTGCTCCAGCATAGCTGGTTGCCGACGGAGGGGGGAGGCAGCTATCCCTGTGTTTGTCTCTCTTGGACACCTTTTCTCTGGGAGCTCTTTCGGGGGTCTGGGGTTCTGGTTCCCCTGCCGTCTGCCTCTGCGCTTTGGGGGGCAGGTCTTTGGCTCCTCACAACCACTTTTGAGCATTTTTCTTATGGATAAACCTTACAAATACAAGTGCTACGCTCGCAAACTCTTGGATTCAGGTGCTTACAGATTCACTTCTATACAGAAAACCCTATCATTAGCTTAGCTGTTTTTTTATACATCTTATATTAAATAATACTGTGTATTTTTCAGAGATCTTATCAAGGCATTGGCTGTTTGTACCTGTAATACTTTATCGGTTTGTTTTGCTTCTTTTTTTATATCTCTCTTTGCAGCTGTAGAAGCAGACTCAGAGGATGTTATCTTGTGCTCTCCTTTTCCGCACCTCTATTTTTTACTCCCTTTCTGCCTTTTAGCATTCTGTCTCATCTTTTTCTCTTCTTTTTTTCTCTTCTACCTTGCTATTTTTGTGTCCATTGAACATAAAATAGTCCCAGAATAAAATCTAATAAAGCTTTATGCATATATAAATCAAGTGGAGAACTATAGTGAAAGCAGTAAGGCTCCACATGTGAAAATAAAATGTGTTAGGCTATCTTTGGCATTAAGACAGTCATTCTTAAATCTCCACTGCCAGACTGGACACGTTAACATAAAAGGAAGGCTGTAGGAACTTCAACAAAGGAGAGGAGCTGACATGCAGGTTCGTGGACTATTTATATTGTGTACTGTAATATTAATAATGGCCATGAAAAACTTTAAGTCAAGGATGGGAAAAGCCGTAAAGCAGCGCTCTAGGTCACACAACCCAGTCAGAGCCTGATCCGCATCTCTCAAGGCACATAGGCAAGTTTTTGAGACCTGCACTAAGCATCCATACACACCAAGTGCTGTATATTGACCTGAAACATCATTTAATATATATAAAATTAAACTAATACCTGGCTATCATACCTGGGTGCTGATTTAACGGTGTAGAAATAGCCTAGAATTGCCTTGAGACCACATTGGTTTGAATCTAAATGATTTGCTCAAATTAATTGTAAAAATTGTTTTAAATATTGGATATCTTGAAAATCTTTTTTTAATTAATTAAAAAAAATGAAATGGAAATCTTGTCACACTGTTGTGGTTCATTGCATTCCCAGAAGAACAAGCAGAAATGATGATTCTGCTACACTCACTGTACACTCGTACGAACTCATCCTGCAGGGTATGATTCATCGCCTGTATATGAGTCAGGTAATAATGAAGATAAACTTTTAATATTGACACCCCCCATGTGTTGAAAAGGTTTCCAGGCTGAGACTTCAATATTGCAGACACCCTGTTATGGCTGTGAAGCCCCACGGAAGTCAGCAGCCTGCTCAAGCTGCTGCCTATTTGGTCCACTGATCAAAGCAGTGAAGCGTGAGTGCCCGTGGCCTCTGCCCATTGAAAAACTGCCCACTGGAGGAGGACATGATGATGTCTTTTGGGTGGTAGTTTGCTTGAGGCAACTATCACTTTACTCACCTAATCCTGAATGAAATCTTCAAAAGAGCTGCACATATTAATGTGAAATGCGTCCTGTGTCTGTTTGATTTTTCTGCAGATGAGCTCAAGGAAAAGCTGCAGGACTTTGTGTCGGAAACAAACAGTCAGCGTCCAGGATTCATTAAGATAGTGCGGCATGCCAAGCAGGAGGGCTTGATCCGGTCCAGAGTGAGTGGATGGAGGGCCGCCACTGCCTCTGTTGTTGCCCTATTTGATGCCCACGTTGAGTTCAATGTCGGCTGGTGAGTCACTCACAAGTGCAGTTTGAGGTGAGATTAGCTGAGCTAAACAGATAAGCACAAGTTGTTCAGTCATTTAAATCTCGAGTTTTAGAGCAATGCATCATGTTTAACTAAATTGTGAATAGTTTGATGTTTGAAGCTAGTATTCTATGTCAAATGTAAAAGAAATAAGATATTATGCACATTTTGTTCACTCACAAATTGTACAAAGTCCATCAACTGAGTTAAATCTCTTATTTTGATTTCTCACATAACCCAACAACTAAAATATGTCCCTTTTTCTCCATCATATTCTTTATGTTACTGTGTGCTATTGACTTTATCCCTTAGTAGCCATAATGTTTTGAATATGTATGTTTATTTCACACTGGTATGCCAGACATACATTTAAAATGGATAGAAAATTAACAAGAAAGTCTGTCCCATGGAGAGACCTTGGGCCAGATGCATAAACTATAAAAAAAAATAAAAAAAAAATACCGGTGTATGCCTTGATCTGCACAAACTAGTAATTATCAAGTAATAAGTATGCAATGAAGATGGAGGCAGCTCATTCCTTCCTCATACTGCGCATCTATATGCATGTTTTGGAGGAATGTGAATAAAAAAAAACAACAATTCAAGTGTAGCTACTATGTTTTCTTACTGTTACTGCATTCTTGGGTTTAAAATAAATGTTTTTACCTTTGTGTAAAATTCATGCATAATGCATAAGTCAATCCTCTTTGTTGGTTCAAAAGGAGAGAAAGTTGACTTGTTGATGCTGTTTTAATATTTGCTTAGACTTCCAAACATTGGTGAGCAGAAACCACATTCACACTGTCCAACTGTGCCTTTTTCCGGATTGGTTTAACACAACGGTTTGCAACCTGTTAAGAGGCGATGTGTTTATCCATCCCAGAACAAACATGGGTTGGAGCCTGATGTTGTATTTGTTTGAACTGATGTACTTCTCTGCCTCTCATTTGTAATTCAAGTGTTTCTGTTAAATCTGCAGGAACATTTCCTCTGAAAAACAAGACTTGATTCTCTCCAATAGAATATACAGTAGTGGTTCTGAATCTGTTACTGATTTATTTATTATACATTTATTTTGGAAAGGTTTTATTTGATGCACATAGACAATGTCAAATACATATTTATCTATATTTTACAACTGTTATAATAGTGTAATCCATAAAGACAGTTTTTGTGATTGGTATGATAAAGGAGACCGCTAAATGCTGAGCAGCTGAAATCTGGCCTTTTATTATAAGACAAAAAAATCACCAGCAAATCTAGTTCTAATAGTTTGGTCAGTTCTTAAATGTCTACAAGCGTTATAAACAAGAAGTCACATGACAAACTGTCAATTATTCCCTTTCATACGAGACAAATTAATAATTTTGCCCAAAATGTTGATCTAATGATCATTTTCTTTGGAAAAATATCTATATTCCTTTTAACCCATGATAATACAACAACAACAAAAATAGCAGACCTAAGTATCTTGTTGTCAGAAGCAGTTTAGAAGTGATGGTTCACTATTGAGCTAAATGTACATACAGTTGTTAGCTGTATGTATGTCGCATAGCTCTTAAGTGTGTTAATCCCCATAGGAATTCAATTAGTTTCCCTGCTCTATCTGTTGTATTAATTTGTTTTTCGAATCCACAAACTGAGCACACTGCGACAAATACATCTGTATTCAATGCATTGACAAATATAGTCACAGCCTTACGACCTGCACTATAATAGTAAAAGTATTGGGTGACTTGCCTTTACAAACACACATAATCCTTAATGACGTCCCGGTTTTAATGAAAAGACTTTGACGTTTGCCCACTCTTTGCAGCTGCAACAAATTTAGCTCTTCTTGGAAGGATTTCTACAAGGTTTAGGAATGTGCTTATGCGAATTTCTAACCATTCTTCCAGAAGAGCATTTGTAAAGTCCGACATTGATGTTTGACAAAAAGACGTGGTTCACATTTTCTGCTCCAGTACATCAAAGGTACTCTATGAGGTTGAGAACAGGGCTCTCTGCAGATGTTATCCCACACCAGACTCACACATGCATGTCCTTATGGATCTTGCTTTATGCTCTGGTGCACAATAATGTTGGAACTGAAGGGGCCATCCACAAAACGTTCCCAAAACGTCAGGAGCATTGAATTGTCCAAAATTTATTGGTATTCTGAAGCGTTAAAGGGTCCTTTCACTGGAACTAAGGAAGCCAGTGAAAGCCAGACTCCCCTATTGGATTGGAAGAGAGAGCGTGTTCCCACTGCCGCTGCAGCCGACCCTTTGTCCTGCACTTGTTGAGGCCTGGCTGCAGCTACTCAGGCATGGGAACACATGCCATCAACATCTTCATGTATTGTTTTTCGAACCAATCTAAGGGTCACTTGAAGTTTAAAAGTCTGTAGCTATTGACGGCAGAAAGTTAATGACCTCTGTGGAATATTTGCCTCAGCATCCATCCCTCTACCCCCAATTGTGTAAGAGAGTTGCTAACTTTCACAATTTAATCTTTGTGATAATACTACTAAAAGTTCCCTGGATTATCTAGTAGCAAGGATATTTCATGACTGGGCTTGCAAAAGGTGGCACCTTGTCATGGTACCACACTTAGCTTCTGCAAGGGACTCATCCCTTCACAGATGTTTGTAGGAGCCGTCCTGATGCCTAGCCAGAGGTGTCAAAAGTATCCACGCGTATTACTCAAGTAGAAGTATAGATACTAGAGTTTAATTAATGCTTCAGTAGAAGTATGAACTCAACCTTTTACTCGAGTAAGAGTATAAAAGTACCGGCTTCAAAACTACTTAAAGTATTAAAGTAAAACTAATTTAAGTTTAAAACAACGCCACGGAGGACAAAAGCTTAAACTTTAAATATATATATATATATATATATTATTTTCTGGTGTGCAGCAGAAAGTTTTTCTTTTTTTGCCTTCAAAGTCCCTTAGGGGCTCTGTATAACCTCCCGCCTCAAAAGGGCCTATAATGCACTACACCCCCTCCCCCACAAAAAAAAGAGCAACATAGCTATAATCATATAGGATGATGATTGGAAAAAAATGACTAAATCCTAAAAATGCAATGTTCTTCTGTTTTATTCTTCTTTTATCTTTTTGTTGTGGAGTTTGGCAAACAACTTGGTGCTGTACTGCCTCAAAACCACAATTAAAAAAATCACTCTGTTTGGGTAACGCTATTTATCAGATTATTATTATTTTTTATTTATTTTTTTTACAAACCAGAACGACAACAAGCTAAAATAGAAGTGATGAGACTATTTTCATAATGTAACGAGTAAGTAAAAAGTAGGCTAAAAATAATTACTCCAGTAAAGTATAAATAACCAATATTTCTACATAAGTAAGGTAATGAAGTCTTTGTACTTCTGATTTTAATCACTTATACATTTTACGTTTTAATATCCATCTTCACCAGTTTGATCAACAGTCCTTCCATCCACATCATATTGTATGCTTTCTTAATATCGAAGAATACAGCCACTAAACTTTCTCTATTTATTTATGCTTTTCTAATTTCTGGTTTGAGACACAGAGATGGATCCATACTGTTCCTTCCTTTTCTGAATCCACTTTGCCATCTAGATATATATTGATTCCTTTCTAAATAATATGTTAACCTGTCATTGATCATTTTCTCCATTATTTTGCAAATATTAGATGTTAATGCAATAGGCCTATAATTTCCTGGTTTACATATTGGTACGCTCGCAGCTTCTTTACAAACCTTTGGCAGCTTTCTCCTCTGTTCCCAAACTCTATTATATAATTCTAACAAAATATCATTTGATTGATCACTAAGTTGACTTATCATAATATAAAATATTTGATCTTTTCCTGGAGCTGTCCTCTTTGTTTTCCTTAAAGCTCAATTTCGCTCTGCTTTTGTAAATGTTACATTGATTAATTTATTGTTCTCTTCATCTTGATTTAACATCTCTTCATTCTCTGCTATTGTTTTGTCTCTTCTTCCTCTCCCTTCTTCACTTATATTTTCTGATCCATAAACTCTAACAAAAGTGTGAGCTAACATTTCGGCTTTCTCATCAGCCTTTTTTTTTTTGCTGTAATTCCTTTATCTAGTAAAACTGGATAGACAAACTCTCTTTTCCCTGGCACCAGAACTCAGGAGAAGGCAGGCTTAAGTAGCGCCACACACAGGTGAAGCCAAGCCAGTAATCAGGGCAGTGACAGGTGCATGCAATCAGGAGATTTAGCTGGAACGACCCAGAATGCTGAGAAAAATTTTAATTACAGCAGTCAACAACAGGGAAAGAATCACAGTGGTAGCTAAGAACATTAATATGTTCTATATAAATTGTCCCTTTCAAAGAAATTAAATTAAAATAAAATCATATTTGTTACATGAATGTTATACTTCCACAACATTTCTGACAACATTTTAACTTAAAGTCTTGCTTTTAGAGTCTCCTAGGGTATAAGAATCTGCTCACGTTAGGTGATTTGGCCAATTTAAAATGTTTTGAAAAAGACCATTAATTTCTAAACTTTCTGACTAGCATAAGTAAATTTGTCACTGCCAAATACTCTAACAAAATCGCATTTGTTTTAAACAGATACGGTATCTATTTCTTTCCGTACTTTACTTGAACACATTTCAAAGCAGGTTCTACACGGAGTAAGGTTGTCAAACTGAATACAAACAGTGAAAGTAAAATAATTCTACATGTTTGCAGGGCTGAACCCATTCTGCTGAGGATTAAAGAGGACAGAACACGCATAATCTCCCCATCATTTGACAACATCAAGTACGACACGTTTGAGATCGAAGAGTACCCACTGTCCGCCCAGGGCTTTGACTGGGAACTGTGGTGCCGCTACCTCAATCCACCCAAATCCTGGTGGCACAGGGGAAACAAAAGTGCCCCAATCCAGTAAGTGAATGAAGCCAGCACCACAGTTATATGTTTGACATAAAATTACTCAATGTCAGCCATGTGAGCCATGTAAAAATGTCAGGGTGTGATCTTGGCCATTATCACATATATTAGATGTGGTGCCCTGTTGTCACTATGGTAGCTGACCAACAAACCTGATATTCATCATCGTGGCTGTTTCAGGAGCCCAGCTCTGATTGGCTGCTTTGTGGTGGACAGACTGTACTTTGAGGAGATTGGGCTGCTGGATGAAGGCATGGAGGTGTACGGGGGAGAAAATGTGGAGCTTGGCATCAGGGTGAGTAATGCCTCTGGCCGTGGAGTCCATTGTTCATTCAGGTGGGGGGGGGAATAACTGGATGTAAGGGGGGAAGCTCCAAAGCTCACCCTTTACATAAAACCGTAAACCTTTACATAAAACCTTTGCATAAAACTGTAAAAGGATACAGGGAATTTGATTTCAGCGTCTGGTATGTGCATTCAAATCGGTATTTAGGTGGTATTGCAGTATGTTAAGTAATTAATGCTAATAGAGCTTTTTTACTGAGTAATAGCCTCCACCTTGTGTTATAGGGATTGCTGGCCAGCTCTAAATTCTTACCCAGTTCACAACCTTTAAAACTAGTTGAAAACAGCTTGTTGGTCCCAAAATATATCCACTTTTGAGTAGTAATCAATTTTAGGAAAGATACACAGCTGGCTTGACCTTCTCCTTGACCACAAAGCTCCTGGGACATAAATATTAGCCTCTGTTGCTGCCTACAAGGGTCCTTCGGGTCTATTTGTGTTGCCACTGCGTGCTGCCCCCATTTTAGCGACAGCGCTGAGTCTGCACACTGGCTGCGACAATAAAACTCCCATTGAGGTGGTGGTGAAAAAACACATGACAGACAAAGAAAAATGTTAATCAAACCTGAGGCATACACTGTTTTTAATAGAAATTCCAGGTGAGTAGAGTTTTGCTGTTATACCCAAATTTATATTTTTGTCCCTCAGGGCCATTGGGGGCTAAAAGGCTTTACCAAATCTGCGATGTGACGTCACTCAAAGCACCCTTTTTCTATTTTGAACAGACCAATAAACCACTCCATCATTACCACCTACTAGGCTGTCATGACAACCGCAAGCCCCTGAATGAATCAGTCCAATTGACCTCAAAATGGTATGAACACATGCAGGCATATTCATGTCTGTAATCTCCTAACAGCTTGTGCATGGGCCGCTAGAGAAATATATGATGGAGTTGTTCAGTAAACCCAAGCCCGCTGTGATTGGTCACCTCCAGGAGCTTGACAAGAAATCAAACACTGTTCTTACTGTTGTGAGTTACCTGTAGTTACAGGTTAAACCATCAATATTTTAAAAAGTATGAGATAAACCCGTATACATTCTCAAAATGTGAAAATATTTGTGTGTAATTCTTTTTGTCATTTAACAAAACCACATTCTTTTACCTTCTAAATCTCGATCAAAAGCTGAATGGTTGCCTTGTCGGAGCATGTTGTTCTTTCACTCAACACAAAGACCAAGTGAATGGCTAATCAGCAGTCGCTTGTGTACAGCAGTGTCACAAAACACCTGATGGAATTGGACACAATGCAACAAGGTAGACGTCAGTCCAGATATGATTTAAATGAGAACCAAGAATGGCGGAAATGCACTGGTCGGAGTTTAGGTGTTGTAACTAGCTAATGCTGGTTTTACACCTGCACAGATTGAAAGCTCTATTTTCACTCAGAAGTGACCCCTGGCTAACAACGGAAAAGCAAATAGACTATCCAGCAGACCAAGCAGAGGAAGTGATGATGCATATACATGGGATTTACAGGCATGTACGTGTATGTGGCATGAAAATGGTTAAATCCTTGTTTTTTCGTTCTGTGCTGCTCCATTTGTCTCCTCTATACCCAGCAGAGGGCAGATTGCTCATTTCCTCGCTCATGTTATGTGTAAACATTTAATAGCTAGGCTGGATCTTCAAAACAAAAATGCCTTAATCAATTGTTCTTTACATTTGCATTTTACATTTTAGATATCTGAGCTCACATTCCTCCTTTCCACTATAAAAAAAAAAACTTTCCTGAGACAAATTTTGTTACAATTTTTATTCATGTGTGCTGGGTTCGCAGCTGCATCTATTAACAAATATTCCTATCTAGAATGAACATTGCAGATAGCTAACACTCAGTTCTTACCTAATATTTAGAAAGAAAATCTCAATTCAGATAAGTCCACATAGTGTAAAAAAAAATATTTGAAGAATTTGAGAAATTATTGAAAGAACTTGTAACATATCAGTGATGTGTTTTTTTTTTTAAACCTTGACACATTTTTGTCAGCATTAGAACACTGTTACTTTTTCTAATGGCGTTTGCAGATATTGCTGAATCTGTCCAGAGCAGATGCACCATTTCCATCACTATGCTATTAATAATCTGTACATCATCAAACTATAAATTGAAAAATTACATAATATTCTTTGTCTTAGCAATATGAGAGCCAGAATAGGACCTGACCTTCCTAAGAATTGTTAATGGTAGCTCACAGACCTAACAAAGTCCATTCCTTTTCTTATAAAAACAAGAGGACGAGCCCTGTTGTCTTCTTACTGGAGTATATTGAGAAAAGGAAGTTTAGATCGGGATGCTAAATGTGGATTTATCCATCGTAACTAATAACACAGATCCAATTACCAGAATAGAAGGAAGATTAATCCAAGAAATCATTTAGCTGCAATGTTTGGAGACTTGATAATATCCTCATTCACACTCAGCCTGAAAACAGAAAACATCCATCAAATGTTCTGTAACATCACATTAGTTCAGTGTTTTTTTTAAGATGCATTTTACACAGCCATTTACAAGCTGTAATAAACTTAACTGCTTTACTTGGTTGATTTGTGATGCTGACCTGATGGGACTCTTGGATAAAGTTATAGTTTTGCTGTTAAAACTTTAACAGAGTGCGGCACAGTGAAGTTAGACCTATATAGTTTAAACCCTAGATTTGAAATCACAGACAGCGGTGGTCCCCAACTTTGAACCTTAGGCCTCATTGTCCTGCTGTTTAGGTTCTTATTGAAATGACAGATTTACCTCCTAAATTTGCCAAAATGTTCTGAAATAGCGTGCCTATGAATATTCATTTCAAGCAGGTATTCGGAAGCTGAAAAGTAGCTAAATCATTCAGAATAAAATGTGCTACAGATTGGGGCTGGAAACCAGCTCCATGGAGCACCAGCAGAGTTTGCCTGCCTGCAGCATACTGGTCATGCCCCCCAGACCGGCTGCCAACACACAGGCTGGCGGTGTCCTCAGAGATGCATTTGAATAAGGCCAGCAGCTACGGGCCTTGGCTGGGACTTTAAAGAGGTTCAGTAGTAAAATGTTTAAATTAAGCCCTTGTTTTCTTTTTACATTTCCACTATGTGGAATCATTATTGTGACACAAGTAGGTGTTCATTTTACTGGGGTTCAGCTCAATCAAAACTGTGTCATTTTTATGGCTGTTAAATCTTCACTGAATTACATGAGATTTGCAGCTTTGTGAGATACTGTGGATTCTGCTATGCTCCTTTTTTGGTGGTCAAGATACATCCAGTTTTAGAGTTTTACCAGAAAAGCCATGTTCTGGGTTTAAATTACCAAAAACCAAACAAGCTATTTTGTAAAGGGTCCTCATAGCTTTTATTCATTCCCGCCATTACATCAGCTCCTGCAATTTGGATGAGCTGAAGATTTCTTTGAGAGATCTGGGTACATCCAGGTAATAACGCATTGCAATAATCAAACCTAAAGGTAACAAAGGCAAAAACTAGCTTTTCAGCATCATCCTGAGGCAAAATGCAATGCACTCCATTTATCTGCCACCTCAAAGGCAGTATCTGGACACACTTTGTTATTCAAAGCAAATTCCCAACGTGTGCATGATAACACGGACATGCATGCACAACTAGCTGAAAATGTGCAGCTCTGATGGCAAGCACACTGCTTTCAGCTTGATCCAATTTTGAGGGGAAATATAAGACCTGTTTTCTTCTGAAGGGGAAAGCTTGAAAAGAACTCAATTCAATGTTGCCAGGATGAACTGCATGCTGTTTAGTTTCCTCAGACTGAAAAAATATCAGAGTTCATTGATAATATGAAAGCCATGTATAACCTAGTTTGCACTTCCACACATTTATCCAAAACCCTGGTGGCATGCACAGCTGAAAGTTAATGTCAGTGCTTGTTCACAAACATGTCAGAGTCTCTTGAAAGCCTCCAACTTATGCATGCCTTGGATTTAGACTTTGGATGGTTCCTGAGATTATACGTGAATCAGAATGTGCATTTGTTTCTCTATGCAAACACACAGCTGCAGTGCTTGCTCATAGCAGCTTTTTATTCCACTAGGTTGACTTTCTATGTATAATTTAAAAATGCTAACAGAAAACAGAAGTTTGCTAGATGTTACTCTGATCCCACGTGTGTCTTCTTTGGAGCAAATCAATTTTTAAAACCCGCTTCTTTCTTTCTGACAAACATTCTGAAGCCGGTCCACGAAAAAACAGGAGCAGGCTGAAAATATTAAGGCAATACACAGTTAAGCTTGTTGAGTTTACCTTTTTTCGCAGATAGAATAATCATATGATGCACTGCTAAGGGATAGTTTGGTTGTTTTAATGAAGAATACATTTAGTAAGAATAAATTAGGTATAATATAAAAAATGTTGGTCCCTAGTCCTGAAAATAAAGACATATAAGCTAAAGTGAAAGGCACAAAACACAGCACACTCACAAAACTACCGGCCTTCAGTATTTTCTAGCTTTTAAAGCTGACCAGAGCATTAATGTCTTAGTGTCATTATCTGTTATCAGGAAACACAGTGTCTGCACTGGAAGCGTGGTAATGTTGTCCATCTACACAAAAGACATATTATATGTTCTCATATCGATCCAGTGAATGGAAGGAAACTGTGATGATTTTTTCCTTCGGTAATAGCCCAATATAGAGCCCCGGTAAGTGTAATCAGTGTCCAGGATTAATCACAGAGCAGTGCTGGAATTAAAACATAAATCTCAAAATGCCACTTTGAGTGAGCCTGTTTATTTGAGCTTCGTATGTGTTGAAATATTTCTTTTGAAAGTGTAATGTACACACACAGCAAACCAAGGAGGCAAATGTTTTTTTTCCGAGGTGGTCCTTCAACTGAGACTGTAGAGAATACATCTCAAATTACCTCAGGGCCCTGAAACAGTATTATAATTCAAGAGATTTCCCCAAACAGCCGTGAATCCTGAATATAGCACCTTTGAAGTCAACCTGGGACAATGCATCAAAACAAGACCAAACCAAATATCCCTCTGAACAGCAGCCAGAGAGGTTGTGTTGAGGAATGAGGATCATCGAGGGCTATGAAATGCAATTATTCAGCCGTCTTTCTGCACATTATTTATGGCAATAGAAATAAAACACCACACCTATCATAAAATAAATGAGTGAAGGTTTTCTGCTGAACATTCAACAAGCAGTTTGTGTTAACTCTAAATGAAGTATAACCAGCATCACTCTCACGTACATAAATCACTCTTCTATAATCCCATCCATCGACCGGATGGATCCACGTTTTGAAATACATAACCAAAACCTAATTGTTGATGTATTATTATTGGAAGTTACAATGTTGTCTCATTGACTATACTCAATCCAGACGCTTACAGGGACATAAACTATCACAATTGTGTGATTTAATGACAAACTTACTCAGATTATAAAGCACTTTAATCATTCTGGTTTATACTGTAACAATAAACCCTTCCATTCCTAGTGTCACATAAAATGCACTGTAGATTAGAAGAAAAAAATATAGCTGTGACTGTTAATTGATCCATTTGAAAGTATTGTTTTGATTCTAAATCCCTACATATACCCCGTTTATAGCTTGGCTAAAAACAAGAATGGAAGATGACAATGTCAGAGCAAGAGAGAAGACAATTAATACAGATATGCTATATATATATCTATATAGAAAGATAGATAGATAGATAGATAGATAGATAGATAGATAGATGCGAGGCGGACTCTGAGCGCACTCCGTGCATACAAGTACGTGTCACACTATAAACTTATCGGAGGCAAGAATCGTGAGTCCGACCTTGATACACTGAGCTGCTCCAGGAAGGCGGTCACAAGGACACACAAAATCACAGTTCCTCTCTGTTCTCACTGTGCGGTGGGAGCCTCAAGGAAAAGAAACGGCTCTAGGTATTCAGCTAGTTAATCACACATTTTACCATCCGTTCCACCGCTTCGACCCACTGGTTGAAAGTGTGGGAATTGTAGGAATTTGCCACAAGAAATGTAGGCAACAGTGCGCTCAACTATGAAGGGTAAAACATCCGCGGAGAGTCAGCGCGGAGTCCGCCAAGCTCACAGTATGCCTTTAGGCAGCCCCCGCTTAGAGTACACACTAGCAACAATAAACTTAGTAAATTAATTCAACATAAAAGTTATGTTTATTTTCGCCTTATGTTAGAAACAGAGCAGTGTAGTCCAACTACTCTGTCCTCCTAACAGAGACAGATAGCTCTCCCGCTCAGGAGAAAGCTCTGTACGTGAAGGGGCGGAGTGATATTACACACTTGTGAAGAATATTTAGCGCCTTATAATGCAGTGCACATTATGATCTAAAAAATACAGTAATAGTGCAGCAGTGTGTGCACAAAACAACTTGTTGACATTTTAATTCTTACGGTCACCACTCAGATCTTTGTCAGCTTTCTAGATCATGGTGGAATTGGTGCTCTTTTGCTAACCAGAGAGACACTGAGAGCCCAGCAGTTACTTGCAATGTCAGTCTTCAATGGGACTAGACCTTTGGCTGTCAAAAATTTCAAATGTGTGAGTGCTACAGCTCACACATGGTATGTTGTGTCACTGCTACAGTTATTAGTACAACTACTATTCAGATATTGCAACAAGGACCCACTAATAACATTACATAACTTTATTCTGCGGTATGAACAGCTTTCCTCACCTTGGGATCCAGGAAACTTGAAACTGAAACTTCAATTACAGCCTGATTAGTTTGCTGAATAATTATATGAACACTTCAGTCACTTATTAAAGGCTGTTTCCCAGACAGTCAGTTGATCTTTTAATAAATAAAAATAAGAAGTTAGTGATCTTATAGAAAAATGATGCACTTAGTCGTTTTGCAGCAAAACACCGAAATCCACATTGATCTGAGTATATTCAGAGTGGGAGTGCACTGAAAGCCACACATATACCTCAGAGATGTAAAATGAGTTAACTTTCCTAAAATTCCTCTTAATTTTCTCATGTTTTGAGCAGTAAACATAGATGAAGGATCCTGCGTGACAGCAGCTTTGCTCAATAGATGAGATATTGACAACTTGGATAGTGTTTGCAGTAATAACACATAATAGTCATCTTAGCTCCAGTTTAAAACAAATCTCTTCAAAGCTCTTGTCATACATAAGGAACTGTAGCCTGTGCTTAACAAAACAAAATCTAGGAGAAAAGTAAAAGTGCAATGAATGCCAAAAAACATCAGAACAGACACCGTTTGGTCAGAGTGTACACAATAGTAAATAGCAGCACTTTACCACAGCAATCACCACTTATGTCTGAGCAGCCATCTTCTTATTCTGAGGTCTGCCGGTTTTAAAGTCTTCTCTCAAATTGCAGTTCGCTTCAGTGATTATAATGACAGTTTTTTGAAAGGGTGAATAGAAGATAAATCTATCTGCTAACTCAGACGCAAAATCTAGAATATCTTAAATATAATTACCGTCTTTGAAAGTCAATTTTAAGTAAACAAACTAGGCATCTTTATTTTTTTCTGCATTGATGTTTTGACTTTTTCCTCTGAGCACAGGAAAAAAAAAAGGCTTTAGGTTATCATTAAAGGGGAATAATTAAGTGTTGCACCACAGTCTGAGGCTGTAATTGTAGAACAGCACTGATGGAGCTTGGTGGACCCTGGTCTGGTGAAAATCCATTGTCTCCCACTGTGTAATCTCAGAGCAACAGCACAATCAATATGAGCGTCTTTTGTCTAACAGGTGATGTGAATTGTGTTAGGTACAAAATGAAAAATATGAGATGCCTCCTGTAGTTATTATATGCTATTTAATTCAGTACTGGAAAATTAAAATAGTTCACAGTAAGCAGTAAGGCACTCATTTTTATGGTTTAAATTTTACATACAAGAACTTTTTGAATGTTTTTTTTTTTTTTTTTGCTGAAATAATGATAAGCAGTCTACATTTTTAACAAGCAGGAGTCTTCTCAAATTCGATTGGCCCCGTTTTAAAATAGATTTTTTTTTTTAAAAAGGGGAAAAATGGATTTATGATTTTCTTGTTACATGGTGCAACTGCAAAGCTCATAAGTGACATTTTAAAAGATCATAATACCTTCTATATTATCTGATTGATTTGTGAAGCCGAGAGATGTAAAATAGAAAAGGAGCTCTGCAGCTCTAAATTTCTTATAGTATTTCAGATTTTACTTCACTTTGCAAAGAGCTGCAGGGTCACAATTTTCAGGTGATCTGTTTTAGGTTTCTATTGTGTTTCTGTTTTCATAATATTTGTGTTGCTTTATTAGTTCATTCCTATTTGTTTAGTTTTCTAGTTTATTCTTGTGTTCTTTCCTTTCAGAATTATTCCTGTTAGGTGTATTAGATTTTTACCCCATATATCTGTGTAGAGTGCCTTGCAAAAGTATTCACCCCAATGGCTTTTTACCTATTTTGCTACATTCAAACCTGTAGTATAAATGTTTTTTTATATTATTCTGTGTGATCGAACAAGCATACCTCAATTCAGTTAAGTTTCATTTATACATTGCCAAAGCACAACAGGTGTCATCTCATGGCATTTTACAAAGTCACTTGCATTATAACAATTAGTTTAACATGATGAGGTAGAAATGAACCTGAGTCCAGATTTAAACAGAAATGCAAGGTTTTTTTCATGATTTCTATGTTGCTTTTATTCAGCAAAACTGTGTTAATCAGTGTTTCTGTCTGATAGTTTTGTTTTTGTTTTGGAAAATGCTTCTTTCAAGGTATTGCTGGTGGGATTTTCCCAGCACAGATGTGGTGAGAGATACTCATCATTCATGACTGCTGTATTAAATAATGTCCCCTCCGGAGTTTAAATCCCTCTACACGAATAATGACAGGTTTGTTCAGGAAATAGAACATTATAGAAGATATTTTATGTTTTTACGGTTTATTCTAACTTAGACTACCTTTTGCAGAAAAATTTTATGATGCTCTCTCTGGGTACCTATTGATTATTCATCCTGTGTTTGGATCCTGAAAGAGTTTGTTTGGAAATCATTAACGCTACCCAAATGATTATATTAAACAAACAAACAAACCAATTTACTACATTTCACCAAAGCACTAAGACACATGCATAGATGAATGTAATGTTTACAGATTTATCCATAATTCAAGAATTCTGTGTGGATTTTTACTCGGCTGTCCTTCAGGATTACTGCAGCCTTGTCTTCCACTATTTGCATTTATTTATTTATTCATTTGGTCTTCATTAATGATTAATTTTTAGGGTAGTGTTCAAACCCCAGTGGGGGTCAACAGAAAACAAAAAGGAGACAGTTATGCATCGGCATATGAAATAACATCCGCATTCTCTACCAGCCTTACTCAGTTGCCTACGTCAGTCTCACTGCAGTTTTTCCCTCCTGCCTTTCACGCAGCAGCAGCTCTTCTAAGCACACTTACACATCAAGTTTTCAAGACACTTGGCAGCATCTTGCCACACTTCCCTTGTGAATTTAGACTCTACTTTCTCCCCATGCCATCCAAGAAGTGTCCGTACCATCTGCTGCAGGCCTCTGAAGTTAGTTCTCTGTGACTTTAGCTGCATGTAATGCTGGAGAGTCCCTGTTGGGATTTATGGTGCATAGAAACCTTACTTGTTATGAGCTACTAAAAATCTGACCGCTATAAATTCTTTATTATCTTTCTTTCTAGCTCCATTGCTTTATAGTTTGAGATGAGACGGTGACTATAAGGTTATAGTTTTAATTTTTAACCTTTTGAAAGACTTTGACCAAAGTTAAAAATGCATTGTAGTTTCTTATTGCGTTTGTTGCATTATTTAACAGATCAAAAACTAGATAAATTCAGTTTTAAACAAAAACCTAAAGAAAATTACCTCAATTTATTAAAAGTTGAGACTAAAACCATCAAAACTACAAATGTACACTGAATTGTGAAATTTCCAACAGAAGCAGCAACTGTTTCACTTTTTGAATAAGTGCGCAAACACATATTTCATTTGGATTATTGTTATAATTAAGTATAACGACTTAATTATGAGCAATTACTACTTATTTACTATTTTGTAAGACTTTAGCTATGAAGAACAGTTGTCACAGAAGACATTCCTGGTTGACGAGCTATGTGGCGTAGTTGATTTAAAAAGCCTTTATACTATTTAAAGTTTGGAAGTAATCAGACCATGCGATGTTATTTAGATGGACAGTGAAGGAGAGTTTTATCAAATCCACCAAGAATCTTAACTTGAGAGGAAGAAAAGATGAGGGAATTTTTGATGGGTATAAAGAAAAATGCCCGATTTGGAAAGGGTTAATATGGAAGCAACAATAAGAATATATTTCCTGTTATTGTTAAATTTGATCAAGTTGGGGGAAAGGCTGAATTCAAATATCCTGTAAATGGTCACAGAGAGCAGAAGGAGAGAGTGTGGAGTTGGGCTTAGTAGATGGATAGAGCTGGCTGTGCACAGTTCACACCTGTGTTGTTGAGGATGATGAGGGAAGGCAGTGTGGAGGGGAGTTCTCCGGAAATCCACTGTCATCTCCACAGTTTGGTGTGTAAGTCCTCAAGAAAAGCCTATAGTCTACCTAACTGATTGGAAACATCAGGATTTATGGTTAAATAGATACAGACACCCACGCAGCACTTCACTATGTGATGAGCTGTTGTTTTAGCCTGGCCTAGTGAAGTTTAAGTATTGTTCTCTCTATGGTGCAGGGTAATATTATTGTGACTGGTTTAGACTGAATTAAGAACCAATTCTCAGGCTGTCTTCACACACATTAAAATGTATTATATTTCCTTATGTTGGGAAAGGGTTTAGATTTTTTCCTGTTAGCTGTTCTGTCAGAGGCTCAAATAAACATAATAAGTATTGTTTCCAATAGGAAATTAAAAGGCTTTTTTAGATTGTGTCGTAGATCATGGTGTAGAAATGCATGGCTTGCATTTGGCTTTAGACAAAGATGAAGATGCTGTTTCCTGTTTTACTTTTACAGCATAAAGTTATCTGGGAAAGGCTTTGAATTTCTCCCCAGAGAATAAGAAATGATGATTATTATCTGGTTCAGATAATGGATGGTGTAATCAGACTGGGTCAGTGTCGACTGTCTGCACTGCTTTGAATTTTGCACTGGGCGGCGAGATATTATAAAACATTTTAAAGTTAGCATAAGTGGTAGGAGATGATAGGAGATGTTTTGCTATTGAGGAAACGCATGCAGAAAATGCATTGGTGGGGGGGGGGACACTGGACTGCTGAATGATGAAGAAGAAATTAACAGTGAAGAAGAAAAAATTGTAGCAATTTGAGATAAAAGGTTCTTGTACTTCTCGTTTAGATGTACAACAGTGTTTCCCCATTTAGTATGAACATGGTGTTACCTCTTGTACAAATATGATTATACATTTCCCTGTAGGATTTGATCATTTGCATAAAATGTCACTTTGTTAAACATAGTTCAAGTAGATTTGCTATACTAAACATAAGTACTTACAGATTTAAAATGATGCAGAACACTTGGCACATTTTTTTTTTAAAATCTGGGGCCTTAAAGTATACCCTCCGAAGTAATGGATGACTGTGTGGCAAAAACATACTGAATCTCAGAGGAGTGCTCCAAGATGAATCTCTTCTTTCAGGGTAACCTTTTTTTCTCTTTTTCAACAGAATATGTCCCATTATGGACAGGTGGAAACTAAAACACTTTAACCTGCAGAAATCCTGGCTATTTTCTTGATGTCTTTCACAAGGATTGAAAATGAAAACCAGACTTAAATAGGACAGACACAACAACAAAGTCTCGGAGTTCCAACTGAAAATATCACTTAGTTATTTTGCTTTTGAGTAGCTTGAATAAAAAGATCCACATTTTAAAAGCCACTTTTACAGTGCAGACATTCACATCTGCACTCATTCGATTCTTTTTATGCACTGCACTCTATATGCAAAGGGAAGCACTTTTTCTGTCATCATAAACCCATGTGCATATCGGAGACAACAACTGGTTTTTCTACACCGTGCAATAACCACTCACGGAAACCCCTCTCTGAAAATTGTTTGCCAAGTTGAAATAAATGGATACAATGATGGCCAAGAAAGTTTTTTTTTTTTTGGACAATTTACAGATTAACACAGTTGTTTTTCCTAGAAAACTCATGTAATAATTGAGCAGTCTGATAAATGTTTGTTTCAGTTTATCCTCTTTGAAAGAATAATTTCAGTACTAGTCTACAGCTGTGCTTTAAAATATATACATCAGCTATGTGGACAGAAATCCCCTCTATCTAATGAGCTCTTGTCCTTACAGTTTTTAGGAGGACCTCTTCCCCTAATCTCTCTGGAACTTTGCTTTGCTGAAAATAAATAGTTTTCTTCTTTCTCTCTCCATCTTTCTCGCCTACTTTATGTGCAGCAGAATATCATATTTCCTACAACTTACATTGGCTTAAAGCCCCAGTGTGTAAGATTTACTCCCATCTAGTGGTGCGCTAAATGAATTACAAACGACCGAGAAGCGAGCTCTGGTCTCTCGCCGTTAAGCACGTAATAACTACTACAAAAGGCGGAAGAGTGTTATAAATGTGACAATGCAAACATCCTCTGAAAATCTATCGGAAATGACAGCTGAAAATACGGCTGCTGGTGTGACTTCTGTGAAGAATAGTGACTGTTTACTGTTGCTACGGAGCTCGCCCAGTGTTAGCTAACAAATAAACTAGCTGTCTCTGCCGGAAGGATGGAGTAGTTGCTCGACTACACTGCCCTGTTGCTAACACAAAATAAACTTCACTGTTATACTGAATTAACTTACTGTACCTGTCCAGCAGAAAGCCTGCAACTTCTACATCCATTTTGAAGCCCTGCTCCCTCATGAATTGTCTTCATCTGGTAAAAACTATGCCAATGTAGACTCTCGTTTTCTCCTACTTATTGCTTCTTTCTCTTTTCCTGGTTACTTTCACTTCCATCTAAAGAGCTAGATGGGCCTCCTTTTCAGCAGAAAACGAAAAGTAGAATGCTTTATACACTGCAAAAACAGAACTAAAAATAAGCCAAATTTTCTTAAAATGAGTGTGTTTGTCCTTGATTTGGGCATGTAAATAAGATGATCTGCCAATGGAATAAGTATTTTGACTCCTAAAATAAGACAACTAGATATTCTGCTCTCTAAATAAGATGATGCAAATAAGTTGTTTTTATTTTAAGTGCAAAAAATCTCATTCCATTGGCAAATCATCTTATTGACCAGCTCAAATCAAGGAAAAATACACGCATTTCAAGAAAATTTGACTAATTTTTTGTTTCTTTTTGCAGTGTACTCCTCCTCCACCGACAGCACTGTCCCTTTAAAAAGACAACAATCCATGCACCAGCATTACTGATGTTTGCATTGCTTATAGGATGCAGAGGGCGTGATGGTGCAAACACAAAAGTGTATGGGGAACTCGGAGCTAAAGCTCAAATTGGGTGAATCAGTTCAACTTAATTTAGGCTTTTTTTGTTGTTTGTTTGTTGAATTCAGATGAGGGTACCATTAAAATTGTCTCACTAATACTGATGGTGCTCTAATAGGTCTAAACACAGCTGGGATGTGAGACAACATCTCTCTCTGAAAAAGGAAATAAGAGAAAACATCTTTTTTTGGTTTTAACATGATTCAAACTGTGGGAACTGGGAGCGAAAGGTAATGGCATAGAAGGTGTAGTGTAAAGTATTCCTCCACATATGTTGTTTACATTTTTACTAGGGCTTTCACTCTTCTGATTGAGATTGGTTCATAGCTGTGGAATCGGAGAGACTCATTGGAGTGCAGACTTGACTCCTAATAAAACAAAACAGTCTCAAACGTGGGCTGGAGGAGGGGAAGTGGTGGTTTAATTGTACCGCTGAAATATGCTTCCAACCCTAAACGACGTGAAGCAAGTGTCTGTAATTGTGTTTACACATCTTGACAACATGGAAATGGAGGAAATTGTCACACTGAAGACTGTGTAGGGGTAAAGTGCCCTATAATTGTTTGCTGCAGCATTGTTTTTCGCTCACCAGCACACAGAAAAACAGATTGGATGAGTCAAGATGCAAATTAGATGGTGGGTTTGATTGTTCAAAGGCAAAGGCAAATGTTAAGAAAGACCAGTGGCACAAGGCTGCTGTGTTCTGGCTGCATTCAGTCAAAATATGACAGACTCAGACTTGCCATCTTGAGAGCAATGGATTTGTAATGAATTTAGAGAACAATAACTGAAGGAAAAAGCTCTTAGGCATTTCTTTCACAGTCAGACAAGAAATGTGACTTGAAGGATAGTTTTCACACCATTGTGTTAAAGAAACAAATGACCATCTTTTGGTAAGCGGAACAAAAGTTCAAGGCAAGGAAAGTTTATGTATAAAGCAGTTTTCAAAGCAGCAAGCTAAAAATGTTGCTGTAAAACGTGGCAAAAGAAGTTTTACATTATAATTTACTTTGAGTTATGTCAAATCATATCTTTTGGGACCACTGGTATCTCGTTGTAAAATCCATCGGTTAATAGACTATTTGGGTTTAGTTTTCACTAAACGCCTCACAACCTTCCTTATTCAATGTCATGAAATTTGGTGCTGATACCCATGGGTGCTCCACAATGACGTGTGGTGAGGTACATAACTGGTGCAGGCACTAACGCTTCTGGAGTCAGACGCTCTTATATTTCAATTATTACCTTAATTTAAACATTTGCTTGTTTTAAAAAACGTTTTATTATTCTTTAATCAATTCAGAACTTTTCAACAATAGTGAGAGAATTTTTTTTATATAAGGTCAAATCCTTTAGAGATGTTAGATCTTCCTTTTGTCTGAACAAATTAAAGTCAGCGTTAAACTTCTCGATGTAGAGCCAACGCCTGCAGCGTAGAAGAGTATGCAACAACATGCACCCATTGCCTGTTGTTCCTATAGGGGCGACTGTGGCTTGATGGGTTGAGTAGTTGTCTGGCAACCAGAAGGTTGTGGGTTCGATTCCAGCTTCTCCTTGCCACATGTCGATGTGCCCTTGGGCAAGGCACTTAACCCCAAGATGCCTACCGAGCTGCGTCTCGGTGTATAAATGTGTGTGCGTTAGTGAGAGCGACTGGGTGAATGTGGCTATAGTGTACAGCGCTTTGGGTGGTCAGCATGACTGGAAAAGCGCTATATAAGTTCAGTCCATTTACCATTTATAGGGCTCAGCACTGCCCCTACAGGTGTGGCATGGTATTTTACACCTCACTCAGCGAATTTTAGTTATGCATTTATGGCTGATTACAAAGACCAAACATGTCACATACATTTCATTATATATTTTAGTCAGACTGTGGCGCCTCAGCATGTGTAGTACATGCGTAATTTAACATGTTTATTTGTGATATAAAGAGAGGCAGCAATGGGCATGCACCAACTTCCCGCAACAATCAGTGTGATCACTACACACACTGACTGAGCATAAAAATGTTGAACAAATACTAAAAATAAATAAATACATTTATAAAACAGTCAAGGTAACAAACTGTTTTTATCTTAACAGTGTTAGTATTTTACTTGCCTTCCCTGACTGCACCTCACTGGTGCTCCTCGTAGTACCAATAACACTGGCATTTATAGTTGTTTATTTTACTAAACGGTTGTCATATAAGGATTGCAGGTATTATAGCTACAATAGTGTTATTTATAGTTTTTGTCATTTTTATTTTTAATTTATTTAGCCCCTTTTCCTTTTATACCCAAAAGTTGTGTGCAATCAGCAGCCTTTAAAAGGCCCATAATTAAGAGTCCACCTCTGTGTAATTTGCTAACAGCTTAAATATAGCTGATATATGAGGTCTATTTAGAGAACTAACACTTCACATCAACTTTATAACACCATTTCTACAATGACACATGGAGATGGCAGCATCATGCTATGGGGATACTGGTCATAGTTGATTGGAAGATGGATGGAGCTAGATTTGAGGCAATACTGGAAGCAAACCTGTTAGATGCTGCAAAAGACTACTTAATGCTTGGAGGGAGGTTTACATACAGCCATAGATACAGTGGAGTTTTATTTTATTTTTTTTGTTTTAGATCAAATACATTAAACTTAAAAAAATGTAAATCCTAAAGTATGAATACTTTTGCAATGCTTTGTATAATACATTTTGACAGAATCATCCTGGGATGGAATAAAAAACGTACAAAGCAGAAATACACTTTGATTCACTCAGTGTCACACTGTTTGCTGTGCTTTGACTTTCTGGATGAACAAATGAACAAACCTTTATTTCTCCAGTGTGAGTTGTGTACACCCACTAGCTTATCACATTCAATTAACTAGTGGCAGTAACAGGGAGACTGGAGCACAAAACATGGCTGTGCAATTTTCCCAGCACAACCCTCTTCGAGGACTAGTAGAGTATATAACTAAATGAGCCACTAAAAGACATTTAGAAAATTTGACACAAGTGTTCACCACCTCAGAGCATGTGGTATGATAAATACTACAGAAATTGGAAACAAAAGTATGACCGTTTTCTGAACCAAAACATCTATGCTTTTATTTTAACACATCATTTATGCAATAAGATTTGAGGCCAATCAGATACAGGATCCTGCTACTCATGTAGAATAAAACTAAACTGTGAAAAGAACTATACTTAAAAAGGACATTTATAAAGCCATGTTATGATTGTTTATGAAACTAATAACCCTCTCTACAGCAAAAAAAAAAAAGCATATAAACAGAGCAAAATCATTATGTCATAATCTCTTCTGCTGTGGTCGTAAGACTGCCTGACGCAAGACTGCCTGCCGGTCATAAGACTGCCTGACAACATTATGGGCAACAGTTAAGCTGTGCTAAACTATTTATATATATATATATATATATATATATATATATATATATATATATATATATATATATATATATATATATATATATATATATATATAATATGAAACATTTGTGAGTTTTCTTTCATTAAGACAGTATTTGCTCTTTAACGACTTTTCAGTGTCCCGTTGCTAATAGCAAAATCAAGCCAACAGTTTGTCTCACATATGTTTGTTCTTTGTCTCCGATGATGCTGATTAGCACTAAATAATGTTTGTTATTTTGTTTTTGATGGTAATGAGGGGAAGGAATTTGCGGCTCACAGAAAAGCCTCACAGTGATGATATTAACCGTATTCATCTGAAACATGGGCGGTCGTTCAGCAAGTAGAAGTGATTTCTGAGCACCCTTTCTAGGCTCTGGTACTGAAATCATTTTTGATGAACTGGGATAGAGTTGATCAAAGGGGTTAGCACATCTGCATAGCTTTTTGTGAACTGCTTTGAGTGACCATTTAGGTTCTTTAGATACTAATCAGTAGCATTGTGATGCTCCCAATTTATTATCTAACCCCCATTCAAGTTTTAATTGTTTTAGTTTAAGAAGGGCTTTTAATGTCAATTTAAAAAGTAAGTGAATGCATTTTACTAGGATAATAGAGATGTAAGATTGTAATAAAGAGCAAAACGAACTTAATTATTTTAAGTCAGAATCAGAAATACTTTAATAATCCCAGAGAGAAATTATTTTCGTTACATGCTCCAGAAACACAAAGTGGGTTTTCATAAAACAAGAGATAACCAACCATCATGTTGTTTGATTTCAAGTGAGCTGAAAAATCTGGAGCATTTTATTTTCAGACCAGGAATGAGTAATATCATGCAAAAATAATCCACATAATATGCAATTTTTAACAAAATCTTTTTTTAATTTTTTTTGAAGAAATATTAGATGGAGGCATCAGAGGTGTGTAAACCTACAGAGATTTCTTCCACGTTTTGGGCTAAACCTCCCAAAGAGCTCTATTAAGGATAGAGCGGTATTGGCCTTTATTCTTGCTTTCCCTCTTTTGAACTTGAATCATTTACATTCTCCAGCAAAGGGAGCAGGGCCATGGCAGGTGTCGGAGGTGATGAGGGGCAGCTGCTTGTCAACCAGTACGTGCTTTAAGCAGTCCAGACATGCTGCCACTGCATACTGAGTTAATGGAGATCACCAAACTGCATCCCCAAAATAATTCAACTAGTGACAAATCTAAATCTTTCTGGACATGCTATCAGTGCTCATCAGGCTTTTGCGGACCTAAATTAAGATTTCCTAAAGTTTCCTGTGCTGACTCTGACACTTTGATCATTTTGTATGTACTGTTTTTGTATCAGGTGTGGCAGTGTGGGGGCAGTGTGGAGGTCCTGCCCTGTGCTCGTATAGCCCACATTGAACGCGCTCACAAACCGTACACTGAGGATCTGACATCCCACGTTCGGCGAAACGCTCTCAGAGTAGCAGAGGTCTGGATGGATGAGTTTAAAAGTCACGTCTACATGGCTTGGAATATCCCGATTGAGGTGAGTGATTGTGTTGATGTGGTTTTCGTTTGCCATCACAGCAAACAAAGTTCAGTTACTTTTTAATTGATGTTTGAACTAATGAGCTGTGGGCTTCACATAGTTTAGGAGCGCTTTAGGAATGTTGCGCTTGCTGCAAGGAAAAAGTTTTCTTTTGCACTTTTGCATCCCTGTTATTTGTGACAGAAAGTCATATTTAAACTGTGAAACGAGGAAAACTGCAAACAAAAAAAGGTGCAAATTACCCATTCTTGCATTAGCGCTGTTGATGTTTATGTTGCTTATGAGATGCTGAGAGAGAGCAGATAGCAAACGCAAAAGATAACAAAGTAATCTTTCTCTAATGCAGTTGCTCTAATGATAGGCGTAAGCAAACACAGGTGTGTTGTGAGAAGGCTTCTCTAGCAGAAAACCTGTATAAAAAGAAGCCTCAGGAAAGAAAACTCTGTGTGGTTGGGGAGGTGGGGTTCAAACTGGAATTGTCAATAATTCGTTTTGGAGGAGACAGTCAATAGTTAATGTCTAAATTCACTTAGAATTATGAATTGGATCAGAGTTTTTGGGGGGTTCTAAATCAAACAAAATAAGATTATTAATCACAGAAAATATTTGAGCTCAGTCCTATTTAAGGACTTTTATAACCTTGCTGGGTTGCATTGTCATGCATTCACATAAACAGCTTGACAGTGCAACCCAGCAAGGTTGTATACAATTCATGTTTCATAAATCCTGCACAGGAGGAGTGTTCGCTGAACCCGATGTTCTACAAGGTCATGTGGAGTGACCTGCAGACAGAAAGTGGTGTTTGTGTACTATGTTACAGTTTTTGCACGTTTATTTAGCAAATAGAGTAAATATGTTGGATACCTAAAATAGTTTCTTGGCACATATTCCACCTACATATTTTAATTATACAGCTTTTCTTGCTTAAGAGAAATTAAGTCTGACATCACTATGTGCAGCATTACCTGCACATTTAGCAATTTAAATCTGAGAAAATGTAGAAGAATTTAGTTTTGAAACTGAAAATTACTTAATTATAAATTATTACTACTAAGGATTTGGTTCGGCTGCATTTTTTCTGAAGGACTAGAGACAGGTTTTATGTTGGTCTGATCCCAATTGATTAGACAATACAAGATATTGCATCATTGTTTTCCATGTAAATATTAATATCAAAAACTTTCTTCCAACAACAATCTTTTTTCTTGATTCAATCAATTTTTTCTGGAAACAAGAAAATAAATTACAATTTTAAACTTTAAACAGTTTCCGTCACATTACCTTTTTTCACAGGATTATTTTCTGCAATGAGATTTCTGCTAGGAAAATTATGACAATATCTTTGGCCGTTTTTTTATGTAAATAAAAAGTTGAGGCCTAGGATCATACATTAATTGAACTACACAGTAAAACACAAATTCCACTATGTCATTGATTAAGCAAAGATGCAGCCACAGGCATTATTTTTTAAATACTAAGCATAACACAAATTCCTAAACATGTAAACAAAAAAAAAAAGAAAAGTAAAACCCTGGAATTTAAAGTTGATGTACTTTCTTTTCACCGTAATCCTCCTTAAATGACACGAGTGTTTACCTACGGCTACAAGGATTGCTGTAGCCTTTATCACTTTCATTCCTGCTGGCCTCTTTATTCCGTTCTGCAGTGTTCTTGGAGTAGAAAAGACACAAACTAATTTAATGTGCAAGGATATGAAACTTAAGATTCAAGATTACCTTTGGTATCATTCTAAATCATAAGCTGAACACCACAGAAGGAAACAGCATTTCTTCGAGGTAATAAAACCGTACCAGTGGCAATGTGACAGTATGCCAGTAGAGAAATAACACAAATTGCATCACTTTGTTTTATTAAACCATCAAATTCTGCCAGAAATGGCTTGTTTTTTTGTAGAAACCAGAGGGAACAAACCTTAATGTGTGGGATTTGTCATTCCTCACATGTCCTTTGTGAGCCGTCTGTTGTGAAGTTTTGCAGTTTTTATAGCCATCATATCCTATATAACACAACTGACTGCGTGCGGGAATTTTTAAAATGTCAAATAGAAACTGGCTAAAACTTTTAAACCCCAAATCAGCTCTTAAATATTGTGAGCTATAGTGGCAAAGAAAAACACATCACTGGCTATTGCAACAGTTGTTATTTAGTAGGTCAAATACTGTTCTTTGTATTTTTTTGTTCCAGAACCCTTAAGTAAGTCATTGCTCTTGGTTTTAAAAAAAAAAATGTATAGAACTTCATGAATGAATTTACAAGGTAAGATACCAAAAACGGTTAAATTAATCTGCAGCAAACTCTATTCTGCAGCCAGACACTTTAGGGGTCACAGGGTTGAGAATCATCAGCCTCGTCCAATTTCAGATGTTTACTTAAAAAAAAAGGCCTCTGACACCTCTTAAAGACCCACATGAAAGGATTTTTCTGTCACTTGCAGAGTGGCCTAAATTTGATACGTGCTGGAGAATAAATAAATTCCTAATGTGATTCAGTGAAATGGTCTAAATGTAGGCATTAGCGCTTAAAAAAAATCTAGGCTGGGGGCTGACAATGAAATTATGAAAGATGAACTGAGGAAGGAAATTGGATTAAAGCTGTGACTTGGTTGTAAAATAATTCATTTTATAGCAAAAACCTAAGTGAATTTAATGAGACCGGGATGTTCATAATTGAATCTAATTGTGCATTAAGGCAGAAGCTTAATTTAGTTAATATCTAAGGTTTTATACTGTAATAAAAGTCCGCCCCATATTTACGAACACAAGCCAGTCTTGTTCTATTTGTGCCAAGCGTCAGTATGGTTTTCTTTTAGAAAATATATTTTATTTGATCTTCAGCTGGATTTAGTCATCATAAAAATGCTCATGTTTTGAATTTAGTATGCCCTGAAGGGAAAGTTTGATGTTTGATGGCTGAGTCTTTTTCCCTTGTCCTAATTTGTTTGATTATGTAAATCTATATTATAAATAGATGGATTTGAACATCTGCAGGCAATTCATTCAGTCAATAATGCGGCATTTAACAGAGGCCGTACTCAAGAAGCATGAAATTTAGCCCCAGATCAAGCCCTGTGAATGAACAACACACGACAATTGTCGATTTTAAGTGAGAGCACAAGGGTCCATAGTGTTCATCTTAGTTTGCATACTTCTGAGGTCACAATTAAAGGACTCAGAGCGTCAGAGAGCTTCATCAGCAACATTTACACCCATGATACGATATCAGATACAACACAGAAGAACAACAAGTAGCAGTACAAAAAATGGTCATAAAAAGGGGCACATTAATAAATACTGGAGATTAAGCCACTTTTAACTTTTAAAAGGTTCAAACCGTGTGGTGTACAGGCCAGTTTTAGGTTGTTGATCATGACCCTATTACCAGAGTTTCAAAGTGTTATGGTAGGAAAAATAAAAGAATAAAAATCTATCCCATGATTGAAACGTTTTTATTGTGGAATCAAAACATTTTAGCATTGCTATTGAAATAATGTTAAACATTGTTATATTATACATGGTTTTCAAGTAGAATTGTATTATTCATCATTTCTATTAATAGTGATGTAAGCATCCTTATTGTGCTGAATTCCCTGGCAGAAGGTTAAATTTACTTTCTGACAGTTTTCACACTAGTGATTTAATATTACCAACTAAGTAAATTCATTTTAAAAATGGCCACTGACGTTCATTTTGTCCTTAGAGTTGATGTATTGGATGGGCAAGTGTAAGAATTTGAGTGAGTTTAACAAGGGTCAAACTATAAGGCTAAACAACTGAATCAAAAACCACAGCTGTTCTGATGTGTTCCTGATTAGCAGTGGTTAGTTTAAATCAAAAGAGGTTTAAGTAAACAACAGTTGTGAACTGGCAAAGGGCACAGGTGGCCAAAGCTGCTGTCCATAGAGAGCAAAGGTATGCTTGTGTGGTCTGATCCAACAGATGACCCACTTGAGCTCAAGTTACCCAAAAAATTTTCACAGGGTTTGATTTTTATTTTCAGAATACAAAGCACAATGCATTTTGTATTGAAGCCTCTGGTCGTTCAATGTGATTTAGTACATAAGTAAGTAAACTTTAGCTTTGACAAGTACACCTACCTTAGCATCGTTGCAAACCATGTAATCCCTGAAGGCTGTGGCTTATTTCTGCAGGATAGAGAATTAATTGAGGTGCACAGGAATGTGTCTGAGGTAGTTTCATATTCCTAAGATCTCAGTCCAACTTAACCACTGTGATATGCTGGACAAACTAATCCAGTCCATGACCTGACTGGTTAGGGATAGTTTGGCAACTAATAGGTATCGTCAAACTAATGGAAAAGGGGTCGTCATTTTTTTTTGCCTTATCGCTGTACAAAAATATTGCATTTATCTTCTCTGGATTAATCAAAATCTCCCTTGATGTTCGTAATAAGTGAGCAGTGGCCCTTCAACAACCTGCGTCCAGAGTGTCTGAAGTAGTCAACTGCTGTGTTGGCCAGGGGGTTTGATAGCGGCCTCTCTCTCATGAGATTTAACCTCAAATATAAACTACAGTACCAGCAGGTTTTTCAGTAGAGCTTCTATCGCCTGCACAGAAGTGTGTTAGCTGCTAGGAGTGGTTGTACATTCAGAAACTTTGCCATGGAGCAACAAAAACACCGCAGTCTCTTGCTTGCAGGTCTTCGTGTTGTTTATACACTGGTATCCCTTAGATTACACCATCTTGTAAGTGGACACCAGGGGAAAAGCAGCAGTGAACATGTTTTCAGGCACGTTAGCTCCAAGCCATGTCCAGCTAACAGTTCTGCGGCCTCCATCCACAAGCGCATTGCATTTTGGGCCCTGTTGCTCATTTAGCCGGCTGCCTCCTCACCAGCTATCCATGCAGCTCTTTCTTTTATAAGAACATGTTTCTAACCTTCCATAAATTATGAAAGGTTTATCTAAAGGTTAACAGTGGCAAATCTCCAAAAGAAAAAAAAACAATAGCCTGCATTATAGCTCATGAACCCAAACAAAAACGTTTAATCGAGCACTTTCAGAACCATCCATGTTCTCTTGGACTTTTCTTTGTGATGAAAACTTTACAAATTAGTTAACTGTAAAAGAAATAGTAATACTAGACATTAAGAGGTAATATTTTTCATGGCTTTACCGTGAGACTGGGCCAGAGTGAAGGTATTTGATATGGCATATAGATAATAAATTGTTTTCATGTCAAGAGGGAAGATTTTATTTTGCAGGATTTTCTATTCTGAAAAACAGAGACCTAATGAGTGGAAAATCCTATTATTGACTTATGACATGATTTAGCTCATGGCAAACCCTAATAACTATAATTTTTTTTGTCTGCGTGTTCACATCTATGGCTGTTTTCTTTATCCCAGGACTCAGGCATTGATATTGGAAGCATCTCTGAGAGGAAAGCGCTGAGGAAGAGGCTGCAGTGCAAGACTTTCCGCTGGTACCTGGTCAACATCTACCCTGAGATGAGGATGTACAGCGACAACATCGCGTATGGAGTGGTAAGCTTCCCTTTTCTTTGCAGTGTCTAAAATAAATCAGAACATGCCTGCATCTGTGCCCAAGCAAACAATTTAAATCCACAGCGATACATTTGCATACATTTTACTGCACCAAGCATGGCCTTTTCCATTGTTTTAGACGTTAAAACATTTTCTTGCTTTATTTTCACTACATCCTTGTTCTTTGCATTGATGAGAAGATAAATAACCTAAATCTAGCATAGTTACATGTATACATATTCCCTTTGAGGGCTTTGCAGCCACATCTGCCAGAGATAGACAGCCAATAGGACATGCTGGCTGTGCTTCTATTTACTCATTTCTAGTTGTTCTCAAATAGCTTTATTTCCACAATCCTCCCACCTTGCATCAATATGATGCACCCTGATACAGACTGGCACACAGACCAGACTGCAATAACAGTGATTTCTGTGTTCTGTCGGTATTTGTGTATATTTTTCAAGTGATAGATAGTGGATTCACAGAAAGAAAAAAGAATTGAAATCTTGAAAATCCTTTATCCAGTTCAGTTGAGCTTATTATTCTACATTCCTCACATGCTTTTAATGGTCTGTAGTTAATCCGGATAGCTTGAGGATTTGTTACACGCTGCCGAATGTTGACCTCATTCTCTGCAAGACAGGACGTTGTTTTTTTTATGATGATCTACAATGACATTTTGTTTGGATGTCTGCAGAACATTAGTCAAAATGAAATCAGTCAAAATAACCTGACTGGGCAGATTTGATGTGATATAATTTGATTTGATTCTGCCTGACTTAGTTTTCCCTGGATGTTTTTTGTTTGTTTCTTTGTTTGTTTTTGTTGTTATATGATGCTACATGAAAATAAAATAAAATTAGCCAACTAAGGAAACACATTCTCCACTCAGATCTAACCTCCTTCTAGGTTATCAAAACCATCCAAGCGCATTGTACATAGTATTGCTCTGAGTAAAATGCTATAATGTAAGTATGGGTACATTAATAATATAAATGTGACTTCAAAAATGTTTTGAAATAATAACATGAACAAAGTGACGTTCAGAATGAATTTTATTATTTATTTATTCTGCTGCATAACTTTATTTCCATAATAATATTACTGCTCCTTGGATTTTCATTGTAGATGTTTTAGTTTGTGCTTGCATGACATTCGTAGTTTCATCAAGAAATTGTTTACTGTTTATTGGCAATAAGTAAATGTTTTGCTGCTGTCTGAAAAACGAGACGTTTCAAAAACCTCCTGATTATGACGTCACAATCGGCGGGTACTCGCCAAAACCCCCCGCCCACTTTCATCAGAGGAGCAAGTTTGGTCAGCTAATTTTACCGCTTTATGCACTGTTTAATGGCTGCAGGAAAAAACTAATGTTTTATTGTTTTCTACAAATATCATGGTCACCAGGTAGTTCAGAAGTCATGTAAATGTCAGGATGCAGATTTTTCTGAACAACCTTAGCAGTCACTTTACCCATCTGGTTTTTGTAGGTATTTATTAACATGATGTGAGTATGCAACCTTTGGTTGGCCCCACTCTTCTTCACTATAACAGGAAGCTGTATATAGGAGCTGTCATTTTAACTCCATGTTTTGTTTTTGCATTGCTGGTGTCAAGAGTGGTTAAATTAAATCTAAAGGACTGTTTGTTAACAAAAAATCACCCTGACTTTTCATTAAAATATACAACTCATTGCAGGAGTCTAAATGAGCTTTAAATGTGCCTATGTATTCTCAGATGTCAGCCAGTGTTGCTTGTTTGCAGTTTTTTTATTTCTGCAATGGAAATTTTTGGTCATGTGTTGTTGACAGAACAATGAAGCTACCTGTGGGTTTACTGATTATCACATAGAAGCAGTTATCTCCAGTGCAATCTGGGAGCTGAAATCATTCCCAAATGTGTTTTTTGTTATAATGACCCATGTTTGGCAAATTCTTTTCTCTTCTGAAACTGCTATCCCCGGAGCTTCCCACTGTGCACCTTGTACCTCGCAATCAGGGAGACCTTTGTCATGACGAGCATGAATAATTTTTCCTCTGGGCCTGAAAGACTGAGTCATGTTCACGAAGCGTAGCTCATCAGATTAGCATTTTTATAACGCAAATTTGACTTTAAGCAGATTGGGTCTATGTTTCTCATTTTAGATGCTGTAACCCACTCAAGTTTTGAATTTTGATTCAATTTTTATATTATATGAATCACAGGGAAGGTGGGTGGGTTTGTGTGTCATAAAAAGCTTTAATTCTCTCGTTGTGGTTGTTGGTAAGATTCCTGCTGTCTCTGAAACGTCTTCATGGCAAAGGAAAGCTCTGCTGAAAACTTGACATTCAGATTGTGGTTCCTCCAATCCAGAGGGGCAATAATGTTCGGCAGGAATTAGGAGAATTTATGGATGACACAACCTCTGTCTGCACGTGTTAATTACAACTAGATCCCACGTAGAATCGACATATTACTAACTCAAATCATGTGGGCCCCCCCAAGCTTTATCTGAATATATTAAACTATCTATTAATGCTTCTTTTTAATCATTTGTAATTTAATTTATGAATAACAACATAAAGAATAATTATGTTATGACTTATCAAACTTATTTAACAAACTAGGGCTGTAACTGGGGGTTGTTCTCAAGGGAAACATCTAAACGGATGTCTGCTTCTCAACAAAAGATTATGAGAGTGAAACGCTACACATGATTTTAACGGCAGAGTCCTGGATAAACAATATGTTTTACCAGGGGTCAGTAAAAGCTGAGTTTTGTTTGCAAAAAATACCCTCTAGGATCTAAATATGGTTTAAAACTAAGTAACATGCTTCTCTACCTAAAAAGTGGCTTTTGTTTTTCATTATTTGAACTCACGTGTCGCTTGGCTTTCTTTTTGTATTGAATCTCATTAAAAAGCTTGATCTTGAAATAGTCTGCAGCCTATTATTTCAGGTGACAAATGAAAAACAGTGTGCTGCAGAAGGGTTTGTGCAGCTTGATTTTTCATGCTTTGGATGAACTCCTAGTGATCTGCTATTCACAGAGTATGTAGAGCAGAAAATTATGCACTGCATCAAAAGTGGATCTGTTGCTGGATAATGACAAAAATCTGGTCAAACAGTGTTAACAATGTCTTTACCGCTGTAATATATATATATGTATTCTTTATGTATGTCTATTTTTATTGTCAGCTGAAAAACTCCCTGAAGAATGACCTGTGTCTGGACCAGGGACCCGACAATGACAACGTCCCCATCCTGTATCTTTGTCACGGGATGACGCCGCAGGTTAGACGCTTCTGTTGATACCCCGTTCTGTCTCTCTGTTCTGCTGCTGAATGTCTTCTTGAAGTTCAAATTTCAGTACTCTTTTGGAAAACAATTGCTCCTTTGCTTTTTAATAGCTTTTAACCAAATAACGTAATCAGCGTCTCAAGACTTTCTGAATGAAAATACATGTTTTTCAACATAATCTACTGTAAAATCATGTTAAATTGTCCCAGTCTCCAGTTTTTTGTTTGAAGATTGATCTTCATGAAACCTTAGGAGACTAAAACTCTGCCCCACTGTTTGGGATATCATAACAGCTTGGCGTTTTGCCTCGGTTCTCATTAGTCAATGTCTTAAACTCTCTGGACCGCTTGTTCTGGATATATTTCAGCTAAAATCCCCAGTAGTTCAATTGTTAGCAACACAGGATGATCATTTATTTTCTCCTGCCTCTTCCAGCTCATATTGATCGTTCCATCCCATTACATCTGAACAGATTGCTTTCAGAGATTGTTAAACTTTCCTACAGACAGATCTCACATTATCTCTGCCTGGTCAAACGTATCTACAGAACATTTTGTCAGACTTATTACACCTGTGGTGATGACATCACGGCTGTACAAACATAAAACCTAATTGTAATTTTCTGCCTTATTTGATAACTAAAAAATGTTTTATTTTGTGCTCAGTAGAAAAAAAAAACACCAGGAACAAAATACACTGATTTTTGTATCCTTGGAGGTTTGTTTTACACCAACATGATTCCAGTGCTACAACCGGTTTTTAATTGGTTCTTTAAAATGAAACTTTGGTTTACCAGAGGACATCATTGTATCACAAAAAAACATCTCTGCCAGTAAAGGTTTCATCCTCCCTCTGTCATACTCTGGATTTCTGTAGAGCTTCATAGTTTATCTACGTAGTCATTATGTGTGTGGTTATCCTTGCAAACGAATGATTCATGGGTAACGATATTAACCCTCTTTTACAAAGCTAACAACCTCGGATCATGATTTACGAGGGTTTATCCACACCAGCCACTGATATTAGACAGTGTTTATGCAAACTGCATTTATAAACTCAATTAAACAGGAAAAAGATGAAATTATTTTCATGATAATCTGACTTTTTATTATTTGTTCTAGTTATCTTGGTGGTTTAGCCTTTGCCTCCATTGTCTCTCTCCTATACTGGTTTGCATTGACTGAAAGTCTCATTAATTTAGTCTGAAAGCCACAGTAGAAGTTGGCCTTTACAAGGTTTTAATTGGTTGTTGGTCTCCTTGCGGATGTCTCCTGCTCCACACAGAAATAGTTCCTGAATCTACCTCAGTTCGTGCGAGTGGAGGTTTTTGCTACGGATCATACAGGCAGCTGCTCAAGGCAAAATAATGTCAGTTGCGGCGTTTCTGTTGCTTTTATGCTTGTGCTGTCAATGGGACTTGGCATCCTCATGTGTCGAGTATGTGCCCCCTGCTTGGTCACATGCTTTGTCCGGGACTACTCTGCCTTTTTTCCCATGCCAGAATCAGAGAGGATTTCCTGCTAATTTAATTGGTCAGGTTATTCAAGAATCGCCAATGGTGCCCATAAATAGTACAGTTCTTATATCAGTGCTTCATCAGTAAAGCAGAACTGTTTCCAAGAAAACACTAGTCCTGGTGTAGCACTGGAGCTAGTTTTGTGGAGAAAACTCCTCTGATGAGGGAAACTGCTTTAGACCTTCCTTATGTTTGAGTGTTACATCATCAAGAAGGATTATCCATCACATTTACTTCACCTGCTCAACTATAGAGTGTAATATTTTTCCGTAGTACGTCAAAACTGTCTCGCTATGAGCAGCTTCTCCTTGATCAAGCTTTGAAAACACTATAAATGTGTTCAAGGAGTGGTGAAAAACAAAAAAGTGAATTATGCTGAAAGAAAGAGTATTGCCAAATCAGCAGACATATCACAAAAGAGTTTTTTTCTTAAACACAGCAACAACCGACAGCAGTACGGCCTGGCATCCCAAGCTGCTCCAAAAGTGAGCAGCGAAAGAACATAAGCCACAAAAAAGACAGCTTGCTTGTTGCTACCTCTTAAAAAACAAAAGCCTGGTATGAAGGAGGCTCTTTTGGCAACAAATAACAAATAAGATTAGAGTAAAAAGAATATTTTTTGCTGCCAAAAAGGAGAAAAAAAGTGCTTCAGGGTTGTTATGAATGATCAGTCTTACTTTAATATAGATATTTTTCATTAATGACTGCAACATGTTTAACTTGAAACCAGTCACCATGTTTTTTTTTTTTTCAGGTTTTCTTTGCTTTCTTGTTTTAGTTTAAAATATTCAAATATTCAGAATTATTTTTGAGTGAATGCAGAGGAATTATATGCAGTAAAATAGGAACACGCAGTATGCATAAAAAGGTTCCCTGTGACATAAATATTAATTTTCTTTGACTGTTCTTGCTGGTTGAGGTGGAGGCGTGTGGCTAATTTTACCGGTCCTCTGCGGTGCACAGTTAGATAGAGTGGTCCAGTCATCGTAGGCGTGTTATGCCCTTATAGCAGGTCATCTACTAAATATGTGGGGTCGTGAAATAATGAGTGGGAGAGAGAAAAAGAAGATAAAAGTTCTGCCACATAAATTACTACTCATTTCTTGGACCTTCACTTTTCTTTTTTGTTTTACCAGCTGATTTTCACAGTTTTGTAAAACTGCCAAAAAAAGGGCCTCATAGTCTTTGTCAGTAAACATGCGAGAGGGTTCTGCTTTTTTCAAATTATTTACAGCTTTTTCTGCCAGTTTATAATAAGAATATATAAGTCGGGGAAATTTACACCAAAGCACAATTACAGGTATTTTGTTTCTTTCTCTCTTCTTTCCTGGTTTATTAATGAGTTTGTCTGCATCGCCTGGCCCTTCCTTATTTTCTATTCACCCAGGACATGGGTATTTTCAGCTTAAGACGGCCGTATCAACCTCAATTATCCAGCCTGTTAAGCACCTGTATAGCCATGTGCAGCTCTGGGGGAGGGAGCGGTTTAAATGTCAATGATGAGCAAACAGTTGTTCACTTCGGGATGTGTTGTCTCTTCCAGAATGTGTACTACACCAGTAACCAGCAGTTCCTTGTCGGGCTGCTCAGTCCCACCATTGACGATGACGACAACAAGTGCCTGGTGGACGTGAATGGCAGGCCACGCCTCATTGAGTGCAGCTACGCGGCAGCCAAACGCATGAAGCTCCACTGGCTCTTTACTCAGGTGACGATTCCTGGCACAGGCATCCACTTTAACTCTACCTGGGAGAGCATAATCCATCATTTAGCACATCATTTCCTCGTTTTGTTTGTCTTTCCTCTCTAGAAGCTGTTGCCATTCACGTTTTTTTGAAACGCTTGAGATGGGTCTTTTCTCTTTTTCTCCTGCCTCACAGTCTGTATTTTTATAGAAAACCCAAAATGTCTATAGAGGCAAACAAGATGATCATTCACCCTGCATCCACCCTACTTAAAATGCATTCATTCTCTAAACAACTATTGTTGGGTTTTTTTCTTTGGTCTTTTTTTTTTTTGCTAAATATAGCTTTGCTCACATTTATCAACATGAAACAAAGCACAGGGAAGTAAACTCTAAGCTTTATTGAGCATGTGTGCTGCAAAAGAAGTGCAACTCGGTTTAAAACAATGCAGGCTAAGAAATAAAACAGAACAACTAATAATCATTACAAGGATAATCTGAGCTCACAATAACCCAAGTCAGTCTAAAAGAAAAGACATCAAATAGTACAATTTATTAAACTCAATCATAAGACGACCGGGATCTATTGAGGTGTTCCCAGACGCTTCATCCATCGATCGTCATTAAAGCTCAAAACAGCATGAAGACCCAAACAGACAGTAAATAAATAGCATTCATCTCTTTGTCATTTTAGACATAATAACGGCATAACATTTATATATCAATCTAGTTTGGGTTCCCAAACTTTGTGCTTTCGACAGACATCATATCATTGTAAGACATCTTTGAATCTGCCCTCTTACTTTAGTGAGAGTTATGCTCAGCAGTAACATGTCTGCACTGACTGTCTGCTGGCTGGTATGACACAGTTTTTCTCGCAGAATACCGAAAAATAGCCGTAGTTCTTAAAATAACCACTCTGTATGAATGCTACAGTGCCTTGCTAAAGTGCTTCCATCCTATACGACCGACACTTAGGTGTATTTAATTTCTGTTTTATATGATAGACCAACACAAAGTGGTGCAGACTTGTGGAATGGCCAATAAGTGGTTTTCAATAGCTTTCAGTTTTTAATGAATAAAAATCGGAACAGTAATGCACGCATTTATATTAAGCCTCTCTGAATAAGTACTTGGTCGAGCCACCTTCTGCTGCTGTTACTGTAGCAAATCTTTAAGGATACGTCTCTACCAGCTTTACACGCCTAGACATCGCTCATTGTTCTTTGCAATATGGTTAAAGGTCAGTTAAATTGGATGGAGGAGCATCTGTGAAAGTCCTTTTTCAAATCTTCCCACCGATTCTCCATCTGATTTAGCTCTGCCCATTGATTGGGCTTTTCTATCTGATGGATTATTTGATGCAAACCCATAATTCCCCACAAACTGTAGCAAAGGTCCAAGCTATATGTTGCGGCTGTTAGCACAGCTGCACAGATTTGCAACACGATTTGGGAGGAAATTAAGTCTTGATTTACTGAATCAGGTAGAAAAAAAATGTCTAGAAGACATTGAGAAATTAATGGAACATGGTAGAATTCAGCATTTAGAAAAAGTCTTAATAAGTTGATAAATCCTGAAATGTGATCCCAAATTGTATTATCCAATAAATAAAAAGATTAATTAGTGTAATTTTATTTTTACATAATGTCAGTACGCTGTGAATGCTGTAACCAAAGTCAAAGCCTTTGATTCTGCACACAGTCATCATCAATAAAGCTGATATCGATTATCTTTTTACCAGTTTTTACCAGTTTAATCTTCTCCATACCAAGCCTGTCAGTTTAAGGATAACGCCTTGCTAGATTTTCAGTTGCAGCGTACTTTTTCCATTTTAGATGATGGATAGAAAAGGGCTCTGTAAAATCTTTGAAGCTTTGTGTATTGTTTTCCAACCTAACGGCTTTAAACTTCTCCTTAACCCTATCCCTGACCTCTGTGTTGCGTTTGTTGGTCTTCCTGATTTTGTTTGTTCACTAATGTTCTCTAAAAATCCTCCAAAGCCTTCACAGAACTGCTTGATTTTACACTGATTCAATTGTACTGGTTTGAATTTAGGGGTAGCAAGGAAAGTGAGCTGAATGCAGATGCAGGCCGCACTTTTCAGATTTACACTTGTAAAAGGAAAAAATGTAAATCTGTGTCTTTTTCCTTTGACTGCGCCAATATGCAGTACTTTATGTAAGTCTATCACATAAAATCCTAATTATGTACACTGGAGTTTGTGGTCATAATGTGACAAAACGTTAAAAAGCTCAGTGGATATAAATACTTCTGCAAGGAACTGCAGCAGTTCTTCTGGCCTGCACAGACTCCTCAAAACTGTTTACTCTGAAAAACGTCTGATGATGAGAGGATTTATTTGTCAAGTCAAAGTTGATCCAGCCATGGGGTGCTTTGAAATATTGGATTCCTATTTAATTTTGCACCTTGCTTTGCGAGTCACTGAAACTTTATAAATGTGAGATTTCTAGCTCTGAAAGTATGAGCTGTGTATCTACAGAACCAGCAGATATCTCACTATATACCCCATAATCACAAATAACCTGGATTCAGTGCATATTTTTATATGGTCTCACACGTTCTAATTTTGCTGTCATTGCAGCGCTAATCATAGGCTTCTGTTTCTCTACCAGTAAGATGTGACTTAGTTCATGTAAGTGCTTTGAAATTAGTCCTGTTTTAGAACAAAAACATCATCCTTTTGACCTTCTCCACGCTGCACTGTCGCTGCTCATTTGTCTGCGTCGTTTTACACCATCGTCGGCCAAAAGGTTTTTCATGCTCCAGCTCGGATGTCACAGATCTTCACGCTGATCTTGATTGTAGCTAACGCTGCATAATGCGCTGAGCGCTACGGGAGCGTGTCAGCGGGGCTGAAGCTTATCATGTCTCTGAAATGCGGCATCAATTATTGACACGGTTGTGACTGCACGTGTGCAAAGTGTCGAACTGAAACGGAAATAGATCGCTTTGATGCAGCCGAAGCAACTTTGCGAAACAGACAGATCGACAAATAAAAGACCGGCTTTATTTGATCTCACTACACATACCACACTAGTTTGCAGAAAACCTTCATGACTCCAGATCGTTTAATCTTTTTTCCATCAAATCCGCAAGACTGCTTCACTTCTTTTAGCCACCGTGAAATACACTTATTGTAATTTATTACCAAAAGTCGCGCTTTGAAGCAGGAATGCAATGTGTATGGATGTGCACAGAGATTAGTCAGACATATGAGTTGCAGGAATGTGTGGGTTTTGCTTTTTTATTCATCGCATACAAATACCCATTGTTCTTTCAGGGAGACAGAAAATCCAGTTTAAACCCCACCGAATAAAGACCAAATTAGATCTTCTCACGTTTATTTAGCTGTTGAATCTTGGAGACTTATATTGTATGTACATAGAAGCAAAGCTGCAACTCAGCATTTCATATTACAGATTTAGTCATTCAGAGTTTGATTATGGGCTTATTCCACACGTTTGACTAACTAGTCTTCTCTCTATTCTTTCTTCTTTAAGCTTTTAAAAAGTTCTGCTTTTTGGAAGGGGGGGGGTTATCCCTAGCATGTTCTGTAATAAACTCTATTTAGATTAAGTTTAATTTTTGCATAAAAGTCTGGTTTATAGCTTTAAAACATTTCAGTTTATTTTATTTAAATTAAGTATATCGATAAAACAGGAAGATCAAACTTTCCTGCTCTTATTATTGACTGAGAGGGTGTTATATCTGTAACAGCTAGATAAAGTCCACAACAAGAACTTTGAGCAAAATGTGATAAAACAAAAGTAACAATATTTTTTAAATATGCATACACAAAACACAACATTTTCAAGGGAGGTAAAATCAGGTTTAGAACTGGGGTCCACAGTTAAACGTAAAAATATATTTTCCATCCAAATGTCTCAAGCAGCCAGCCAAGGCTTCAGCTTTTCACAACCTTACTTTCCTAATAACTCCGACAGCATGAGTCATTGCTGGAGGAACTTAACATGGGAACAATTGAACAAGATCCTGCAGCCCAAGCAGAATCCAAGTTTTTATGCTAGTGTTTCTAAATTAAGTTGGTTAGCTCAAACTCTGGCAAGCTCTTCAGAGTCTAACCAGCTCCTTGCTCAGTGACCGCTGGAGCACTGGAGCTCCTCAGTGATCCTGCAAGGATAAGAAGGGGATGGATGAATGGATGGATGGATGGATGGATGGATGGATGGATGGATGGATGGATGGATGGATGGATGGATGGATGGATGGATGGATGGATGGATGGATGGATGGATGGATGGATGGATGGATGGATGGATGGATGGATGGATGGATGGATGGATGGATGGATGGATGGATGGATGGATGGATGGAAAGAAAGAAATTCTTGGAAATGTTGCTGCTGAGTGTCAGTGAGTAGCGGTTGCATCTAGGCATAAGGTGATGAGTTGCTTTGTAAAAAGTTGGGTGTATGGTAAAAAAAAGGAGGGAAAAGATTGTCTCTGTAACTTCTTTGTGGTTATGCACCGATCAGGCATAACATTATGACCATGATGAGCACGCTGTCTGACCTACAACTATGCAGTGCAATGCGCAACAGACCGGGATGGCCTATGTGTTCTGATACCAACCAGCATCAACTACTTTAGTAGTCTGAGCTACTGTATTTTATCCCGTTAGCCTGAATTCTCTCCACAAGTCCATCAATGAGCATTGGCCACCCAGGACACTGTTGCCAGTTCACCGCCGTCTCGTCCTTCCCTTGCACCACATGTTATACACTGCAAAAAGAGAACTAAAAATAAGTACAATTTTCTTAAAATGGATGTATTTGCTCTTGATTTGAGGAGCTAAATAAGACTATTTGCCAATGGAAGGAGTATTTTTACCACTAAAATAAGATAATCAGATATACTGCACTTGAAATAAGACGATGGAGATGAATTTTTTCTATTTTATGTGCAAAAATCTTATTCCATTGGCTATTTGTCCTATTTATCTGCTCAAATCAAGGAAAAATACTTTAAATTCAAGAAAAAATGTTTTAATTTTAGGTCTATTTTTGCAGTGTATATAGTTAATAGAATATGGTTTACTGGCTGCATTGCGCCACGATTTGGCAGAAGCCATCCTCACATAACAGTCCATAAATAAAGGATTGCAGCGTTTACTATGAATCTGTTACTGTTATCAGAAATATTTCTGGAGCTCACAGAAAAGCCAAACTTGTGTAGAAGTCCACCAAAAATAATTTCTCTAGCAGTCCTTATAAGCTGCCACATTCTTGTGCATTTTTTCCTCCCACACCTCTCAGCTCTCCTTCAGTGGAGAGCATAACTCTTTATATACAACTCTTTTCACACTGTATTGACTGGTGAAGGGCCTCCTCTTTGGTCAGCCCTGTCACTGTAATGAGTAACTCCTGCCTCATTTTATCAGAGCACAGCGTAGTGCTTTTACTCAGCTGATGGGTTATTTCTGTTCAGGCTCTAGCCATGGTATGGCTTATAAACTCTTTGATTCAGTGTCTTTCTTTAGCATTTATGTATCCATTTATTATCCATTGTATCCTAAAACTGCCTAAAAAATAGTGTGAAGTCACTTTTCCTTCACTAAATACTTTTAGTTTTGTTAAAAATCTCAGAAGCTGTGCTCATGTATTTTTTTATCGTTTTAATATGTTTTATATTTTCTAATTCTTTGCTCTTAACTGTGTTAATGATATCTGTTGAGCCTGCCAGGGCAGGCACCTCTGCCGCTTACATTGATATTCCTTAACAGCAGTGTGGGTTTAGAGAAAGGAAGTTGCATTCTGCACAAATTGCTCTTCTTGAGCCCAGCGCAGTTCTAACTAGCCTGCTTTTATCTTTGCAGGGAGGATCCATTCAGAACAGAAAATCAAAGAGATGCCTAGAGCTTGTGGTGAGCAGCGACAATGAGTTTGGCTACCAACTGGCTCTGCAGAAATGCACTGGACAGAAATGGTTCATCACAAATGTGCTGTTTAGCAACTTGCTGTGATCGAATGCAGAATGAAAACACAGGAGTCTTTTTGAGAGCATGCTCGTGTGTACCTGGCTGCATATCAGCGCTGTGTGAAAGGACAAGAAGCGAGAAAGCGCTGCATGGTTGGTGAGTTCATTTTGAGCCACGATGTCCTCTGATGAGTGGCCATCATTTCATCCTAAATGTTAACCATTTTCTTTCACCAACAGGATCAGCCATAGGTTAAGGATATTTTGCATATTTGACAAGATAGTATATTTAGTATATTTTATGGTAAATGTATTTTAGTCAGATTTCTGTTGACCTCAAAGATGGATTTGTTTTCGTTTCTTTTTTGTTTTTTTGTTTAAATTTGCTACTGTGTAGCAAGCTCTCTAAATCTGTATTTTTTATTTTGTTTTAGTGTCTCAGGTTTGTAGCTTTACTACTTGATGAAGCTGTACAGTTGTGAGAAATGTTGAAATAAATCGTAGGATGATATTTTATAAATGTAAAAAGATTTCTTAAATGTATATCAGAAAAAGAAACTGATGGAACTACTGATTACAAGTGCCTTTTATCGTTGTTGCCCCGAGGCACAAACAGTGTCTGATATTACTGAAATTAAAAAGATTTGGAACTAAAATGAATCTCTGTGGTTTGCTGTTCATTTTAATATATTTACCAACTTACCAAGTGACTTATTTTACAGTTTGTATGTAGCGTAATGTGCTACAACATCTGAAAAGAAACAATAAAAATAATTCATATGACACAGAACAAAGCAGAAAACATTTTGTCCTCCAAACCTGCATCTTTTTGTTTTACCCATTTTATTCCCCTAAACTCCCAGAATGCACCAGACTGATCACTGGTTCAGTGACTCCTAGAACCCAATAACATAAAGTTTGTAGGATTAATTGTCTGGTTAAGTTATGTTGGCTCAACGTGATGCAGGTTGAGCTCACCTGTAAAAGTCTGTTTGATTTTACGTTCACCACCACACACTCACCAGCCTTTATTAGGTAAATATTGGTAGTAGCAGGACCCCCTTTTTGCCTTCAGACATGTCTTGAATCCTCCTTGTCTGGATTCAACAAGGTGCTATCAACATAATTTCTCAGAGGTTTTGGTCCATATCGACACGACAGCACATCTATGATGAGATGCCCTCTTCCATCACATCTCAGAGGCGCTCTGTTAGATTGAGATCAGGTGATAGCGGAGGCGAGAGCAGTGCTGTGAAGTCATTGCCATGTTCAAGAGACCAGATAAAGATGTTTTGAGCTTTGTGACATGGTGTATTATCTTGCTGAACGCATCCATCACAAGATGGGCTTACTGTGGTCCTAAAAGGATGGAGATGTTGAATAAGAAGCCGCAGGTTGTCTGTGGCGTGTTAACGATGCTCAATTATACTCACTTTGAACCTCAGCATGTTGTTTTCCACATCTAGACAACAAAATTCAGTGAGTTGCTTCTATGAATGGCTGACTTTGCCATGAAGCGTGGGTTTATAGTAGGACCAAGGAATGTAGGATGAAAAAAGGCAAAATCTCAAAGAGCTTTTGAGTTACGGTGTACGATGATTGATGTGTCATGCGTGTCTGGTGCCCAGCCCTTGTGGGATTATAAGACGCTCCATATACAAAACAAGATGGCCATATTCCAATCACATGCTCCACGTAAATATAATTGCATTTTTTAATTTAAACGGGGTACACACTTTGCTGTTTTCTTTCCCTGGCTTTACAAATAAAAGAGACAATTAAAAAAATAATCCCTTTCATACATCCTCTTAATATTTTATTATCAGATAGCCAAAACATATCTGTATTCCCTATTTTTATACATTGAAATAATGAAAGTCTTACATCAGAGTAGAAAGGACAATAAAGAACAAAATTATACTGGTTTTCCACCATTTTTAGGTAATAAAAACCTCTCTTCTCTTTAGGCAGACTCTACCAAGCCACTTCCACTTCCAGGTAGGCTACCTGTTCGAATGTGGGCCCAAAAATTGTTTCACACAGAGTTCAGTCCGGTAATCTTCCTTAAATTGAATTGTTTTTCTATAAACATTCTGTTGCTATTGTTTTTTAAAAGTAATTTAAAAAGTACAAATTAAATGTGTTCCTTAACAAATAAAAGGGGATCTGGTATTTGAACATATGTATTGTGAAAAACAGCTCTCAGGTCAACTTTGTCAAGATATTGTTCTATCATTTAAATTTGAAGCTATGGTCTTAATACCTTGACATCACAAGTAGAGACTTTGCAATCTTTTAGTTATTTTACATATCTGTGGTTATCACTGCATGTGCTCTCTTGTTTAGACTCAAGTGTTGAACTTTAAACATCTCTTTAGCTTGTGTCGTTTCATTCTTTTAAACATAGCTAACACATAGAGACTAATATTGTTACACACAGAGACAGAGTCATAGAGGTGATGCCGCTTTTTTTTAACAACAAATGCAAAGGGCAGAGGCTGAGAACTGGAGCAGCTTTCTGCTGTGACTGCTGGTGCACCTGGGGAGGAGACGAGCAGCCCAGCGTGTTTTCAACACGCCAGTCCTAATTACCTTCCACATTCAAGCAGAGCTCGGCAAACTATGGTATTAAATTTACATGGAAACCCACTTTCATCAAAAGGACCTCCCTGCTAACACGTTCTAATATATGCAATAAGAGCAGCTCTGCATGTGCAAATTTGGGAGTGAAAGAACAGCGTACGCCCATGCACTTCACTTACATCTTCTTGTAACTGATCGCTCGCCTGTCGGTGTGCTTTCCAAACAGAGCTTTTAGCTTTGAACCACACTGCACAGGGAATATGCGCAGTTAATATTGTCATTATGAAATTCATAGTTTTTATCCTAGCTGCTTCAGCATATCGTCTTGTACGAAACATGACTAATGCCCGGGCTGAATCTAAAAACTGGCTTTTCCTTACTGATAGTCTCTCACCAAAGAGAATGAAATTCCTGGAAATGTGGAGATAGACATACACCTACCCGTGTCCTGCTGTTGTGGAGCTGTGGAGATGTTTCTGCATGCCCATGAGTCACACGCAATATCTCAGAAAAGCACTGGCCAAAGTTTGATGAAGAGGGAGCGATATTATGTCTGTCCTCCCTGAAGAAGTTGGATTTTGCAAAATTACAGTCATTGGCCTGGCTGTGCAGGGAATTACAGACTTTTAACACGTCTGCAGAAGCCATTACGAGAATTTAATTCTTGGCAGAGGATTTTTTTTTCAACATTGGTTTCATTTTTATACAACTCTACTGTGTTTAAAATATATCAGAAATGAGTAAGTACATGAACCAAAGGGGCACTGAGTATTCACAAAATAAAAGGTACACATTTTATATCCAAAATAAAGGCTGCCTTGACACTTTTGCTGACTCTGCTGTTCAGATGGGAAATTTAATGTTTTCTGTAGATCAGATTGAGTTCAATTCAATTTTATTTATACAGCGCATCAATTTACAACACGTCATCTCAAGGCATTTCACAAAGTGGATTCCCTCAAATCATACAGACAGACTAGTTGAATTTTTTTCCAAGGAAACCCAGCAGATCGCATCGAGTCAGTGACTTGCAGCATTCACTTCTCCTCAAAGAGCGCGTAGCTGCATCGGACAGTCGCCTGCATTCTGTCGTTGACTTTGCAGCAATCCCTCATACCAAGCATGTATGTAGTGACAGTGGAGAGGAAAACTCCTCTTTAACAGGAAGGAGCCTCAAGTAGAACAAGGCTCAACATCAACAGCCATCTGCCCCAACGGACCGGAGTTTAGAGAAGTTAAAGCATAGACGCAGTGAATTAGCAGTATCAACGACCTTCAAATACGGTGTATTATTTCAAATAATGTGTTTAATGTTAGAGGAGAAACTGTCAATGAGCCGACATCACGTCTGCATGGTGATAGTAGGCCTCCACCCTTATGCCTGAAAAGGGAAGAACCAGTAACACTAAACCCGCCTGCCTGCCTGTCTGTTTCCACTCAGTATGTATGAACATTCATTTGTTTGTCACATGCATATTTCCAAGTCTGAAAGCATGTCGGTCACCAGGGGAGAAATGTGAAAAGATTCTATTAAAAGCACATGTTTTAAAAAATCTGTTTTTGTTATTTTCAGGCATGAAGATGATTGAAATCATAGTGTGAAAAATCCTAAGTGAGGTTATTAAATTAAATTAAACTGACAGTCCTGATCATTTTGAAACACATCATTTTGTTAAAAAAAAAACAATAAAAATGATAAATTTATCAGAATCAATCTAGGAAAATGTAAACATTTTTAGAGATGACTTTTGAACTCAAAACATTCTGCATGGGCTGAAATGTGCGCTGGTTCTTGTGTCACTCCAGTTCTTTGTTTTTTGTACTGATTTAACGGTTTTGAGTAACCTTTAGAAAAATAAAATTAGCAAATTACAAAGGTATCATTAGTCATCAGGATGATAAAAACTGTGGTACTTGTTTCATACCAGTCTATGTGGTATTGGTTCTGTGTCGGTTTTCAATTTCCTTGTAGAGCACAGTCATGACATTTATTTCTGGTTCTTGTTTTTTTTTTTAAACCAAACAATTTTATTTCCCCAAATGTCACACTGTTCCCTTCACCCCTTAATAATAAAACTTAAGTCATCTCCCCGTCTTAATGCGTTCCGTCTATAATTCATCTGTAAACCTCTTCAGGGAGCTCGCTCTGAAGGGTAACCCACCACATCATGTCGTTATTTTCTGCGCAAACCACAGAAACATGAAACATTAAGGAATAAGTTGGCAGAAGTTGTGATCGTGGGAATCACCTGAGTTTTGAATAGTACATGGAAAAAGGAAGCGGCTTGTCAGAAGTGAGAGTATCTGTTTCCCTCCATGGGTACAGGAATTAAATTTCCTCTGCTGTCTCTCGTGCCGGGGAGCCGCAGACAGCTGAGGGGAGGCTGTCAGTACTGTAGGGCATATGGGACATCAAAGACAGATGCAGAAATCGAGAATTGTTTCAACAGCGACTTCTCTATAAATCAACGTAAAGCCTTGAAAAGATGAAATGACTTGTCATTTAAAATCTACAGCTTCCCAGCAGGGAAAAACAGATTCCCTGGAACAGTCCACGTGGGTGTTACTCGCCATGGAGCCGAAAGGCCTGACATCTGGGGGGGAACGTCACTGCTAATTGTTATTCCAAAGGATAAATTAAAGTTTTAACTACATCAGCACGGCTCCAATGAGCTAAATCATTTCGAGATACCACCAGCCATTAAGATATAGGTCAACAAATCAGCTGAAAAGATGTCACAGCATGTAATTGCCTTCACATGCAGTTGAGTTTTTAATCTTTCTCCTATATTTTTTTGCACTTGAGAGCTTTGTCCTATGCAAATAAATGAGTTGGCTGATCTGTTTATTTTTATGCATATTAGTCTGTGTGTAAATCCTTTTTTTATGTTCCTTCAGTCTGTTTTTAAAAGCAGAACAGTATTATGGGACGTGCAATTGTGAAAATAAAGATCTCCATAAATGCATTTCTTTTAAAAAAAAATAAATAAATACATAAACAATGCAAAGGCTAATTTCAACTTTGTTTAGCAGATCTCTGTGGTACTGATACTAAAATATGAAAACAAATTCATGGTAGATACTGTTCAATAATCCGCGGAAATATTTGCACTGCTTTTAAAATTGAACCCATTTGACAGCCTTCCCTGCACGTCTTCATAAGCAACTAATCAAAAACGGTATTGTTTGAAACAAACCAACCTGAAAGGTGAAAGGTGTATGGTATTTGTTTTGGAACATTATGACTAAAATATACTGAACTGAACTAAACTCCTCCAAGATGTGGCTACATCATCATTTATCTCCAATTTATTTTACTTTATCATGCACACACACACAAAAAAAAAAAAAAACAGATAAAAGTGGTTTCCCTCCCTCTGGGTTGGAGGTCAGGCTCTCGATTTACATTTCAACCCTCTCCTATGGTCATGAGCTATGGATTATGTTTTCTAAAAACTGAAAGGATGTAGAAGGATATAACTTCTTATCGTGGGTTTCAGTTCTCACTTTGATCATTATAACACAATATCTTCACACATAACTTTGTTTATTTACAGGTTAAAAAACATTCAAACTTTTTCCATTTAAAATCATGCAGTCGTGGAGCAACATCTTTGTTAAGGTCATATTTCTACGTCGCTAAAGAGGTAATCTCTCCTCTCAGTTGGCCAAGCTGTGATTTCAGAGAACACACGACAGGTGCTTGTTACTTCAGAAAATGAATTAATGAACTCTGCAAAGCAGAAGTGCGTGACACAAGCAATGGTTTCATTAAGGCTTCAACACACTTTGAGCCATGTAGAGTTTCTAATTTACTTTACAAATAGACATGTTAATAACTGAAGGCTGAGAAAGTTTGCTCGTACATTTGATGAATTGAGCTCAATTGAGCATGGCTGTAACATTTTCGGCTTTGTGCATTTCTCTCTTCAATGAAGGATCAGCGCAGATTTTAAAGAAGATTAATTGCCCGAACAGCCTGAATCTCTCTCTGCATTACTTTTATTACTCCTGTTATATCCAGTCAGTGAGAGGATGTAGACTGGGACATTTTATTGATTCGATCTTGCTTTTGGCAGTGATGGATGGGGTCCCATTTAGAGGTTCATAAATCAGATTAAACAGTGAAAATCAGTATTGACTTTGGAATCTGCAGCCTGTTTGCTTTTGCGCGTTAGTAGCTTCATCCTGGAACTAATCTGACATCTTTGCAAGGTCTGAGTTATTTCCACATTTAAATCAGCCATCAGTAGTTTCTTAATTACTTACCCAACCCCATGCTTCTCACTTAATCCTAGTGTAGTCTTTCCACATAAACTTTGTCAAACTTTTTAAAAACTTTGGTGAAGGACTGAGCTGCTGTATTAATAAATGTCTTTACTTGAGACATGTATTAAAGATTTTGAATTTGTTTTGTCCCGTGATTGTTTTGGGTGAAAGTTATCTGCACACATCATATAGTGCAATATGGTCCACACAGCAAAAGGTAAGATACTTTTTAACATTAACCTCCTCACCTTAACATTTCCAAGTTAGTAAATTAAATTATCTAACCAGTATGCTATAAAAAAAAGTTACTCTTAGTACTTCCTTCTGAGAAGTGTAGAAGCATATGTAGTGCTGCAACCCCGGCAAAATAAATACACTGCTATATAACATTACAAGGTGAAACCTTTATTGTAGTAACAACACGTTTTTCCCATTTTAACACTATAATACAATGTTATCACAATAACAAAAGAAAAAAAAAACTCTTCACGTTGTTGCATTGTAATATTTATATTGAATCCAATCCATACATGAAATAAAACTGAAATCAATTCAAGTAGACAAGACATCTTCCCTGCCACTTATCTGAATGATCATTGACTGTCATGATTTAGGGTTTTGTTTGCTTTGTTCTGGACTAATTAGTCTCCACTCCCCTCAGCCACCAGTCATCTGTCACCACCCAATCAGCTCTGTCCACACCTCAGCCTCCAATCAGATCAGCTCCACCTGCTGCCAGTAATTACCGTCAACTCTGCTCACCTGTTCACCTGCCTTCAGATACCTGCCTCACTCAGCCACTCACTGCCAGATGTCACATCACCTGACGTGTGCTCTGCCGCCGTGGTGGTTTCTGTTCATGTGTGCTCCACCTGCATCTGGTTCAGCAACTCCTGGTCCGTCTACATCGAACATTCCCAATAAACCTTTTAAACGTAACTATGTGTTCGGCTGAATTTTGATATCACATCTACAGTTTTTACATTGACATTATGTTATTTGGTAAATATATTATTTTTTGACTTTATATATGTTTATATATAAATAGTAATAGAATGAAAGTATAAGGTACAAACATGATAAGTCTACTGTTAGAACATTCAAGTTTTCTAAAGTAATATAACTATTTTTCTTTGGTAGTTCTATGCTTCCCTGAAAAAGCAACAAGTTCAACTCTTAAGCAACTTAGGTAAACAAAGAATTTTAGGGCAAAACTCCAAAGTTAACTCAATCATCAATGTTTTATCTGTGAAGAATAATGGTGGCAGTGTCACTCTCTCTGGCGACTTTGCTGGCAGCGAAAAGGACAGCTATAACAGCACAGCTGTAATTCACATTGTCACTTTTCAAACTTCTGGAGGAGTGTTTTTTACAGTCCCGTGTTTAATCTATACATGTATTTTTTTGGAATGCATTTATGAACGCCTACACATTTACCATTTGCACAGCCTCTGCTTTTCGTAAAACTAAAACAAATGCATGTATTTCCGTTTAAAAGAGCAGTATAAATTTTAAACAGCAAACACTGATGTATGCATGCCGGGTCCGAAGAGTGAATAACTTTCACAGTAACAAAACGTCTAATTACACATCAGCGTCAGCATGATGTGTAATTAGATTTTCCTGAAACAGTTGTCTTTGTGTTGACATTGTTTCACACGTTCTCTTGAATATTATAAATTGTTTTTGTAGTTTTAATGTTTGACAGAGGTATAATTAGAAAAGGATATGTGAAGTAAATGTTGGTTCAAAGGTGATTTCTATGCCCACCAGGCAATTGTAAGCATGCATGATGTTGAATGGAATGTTTTAGAAGTCTACAAATAAAGTTTTAAAACCTGCACTTTTTCTTTTTTTCTGGGGTTTTACAGCACTAGTGGCTTGTTTTTTTTTACACAGTAGGCTGTCAGGAAAGGGGGTTTGAGAGAGGGGGGAGACATGCAGAAAAAGACCTTAAGCCGGAATCGAACCCGGGCTAAGGCCTCCATATATAGGTTGTGCTCACCTCCTACGCCCCAAAAACCTGTACTTTTTTTACTGCTGAAGATGCTCTTTGTGAGTGCCAAATATCTGCAGCAAAGCCCTCATTACATTTCTGGGAGCCATATGTTGATAGGCTGATTCAAGTGAACCTGAGTCAGATCTTGGGAAACCCACAGGTAATTTATTTACGCATCAATAATTCTCGTTACTTCTGTCAAATACTTGCGCTGTACGACCATTCTTCTGCAAAAGCAAAATAACTGAACAGCCTTCAAAATGCACGGTTCAAAAATCAGTCTGAGTGAGGAAAAGGGATTCTGCAGACAGAGGTTATGATATTTTGTCTCAGTGAAAGATGGCATGTCAGACCTGACAGAAAACGAGGTGAGCCAGTGACAGCACGGGTTAATCAAAATTTAATCACACTTCAAGGCCTGACTCAGAGTGTCTGTCACACCTACCACGCACCGCATTTGAGCAGACACATATTTATGGTTCTTTCTGCCATTCCCAAAAAAAAAAAAAAAAATAAATCACAGAGAATAACTAAGCCATGACACGACTGAAACAACCACAATAGTGAGAGGAGGACACCTTGCTTCTTCCTAACAATGTCCTATCGCCTCAGTCTGGATTTAAAGTCTGCTCTCATCTCTCTGCAGCACTTTTGAGAAAGACATCATGTGGTTATTAGAGCAAAACTGTATTTCTATTCTAGTCCTACCACACACAGAGCTATGGTCGACACAGGATCCAGCAAACAGAGAAAGGGACAAAGGTTATAAGGGTGGTGTTCCTCCACTGCATTCAGATTGCTGCCTGAAACATTTTAACCAGTCTGTACATAGCACTGATCAGTGTTCTTTGTTTTTTTTTTTTTGTTGTTGTTCTTTGCTTCACATAGCATATATATCAGAGAAAAAAGGGCAGTGAATGCAGAAAGGCTGGAGGAAGTACTTGGCCTTCTGCAGAAGAATGCAGACCAACTATTGGCTTCTAAAGCACAAAAAACAGCGAAGGAGTTCTGGTTGTCTTTCACTTCAATAACAGAAAAATGGAAAATTGTGAAATATGGCAAGAGTTGATCAACATATTAATTCAGACATGGTTCGTGGCAGGTTCTTAAAATGTCTTATTGCCCAAATGGCTTTCTGCCTCTGGTTGCCTGAACTAGAGGGGTTGTCATGAGGCAGAAAAGGCAAAATTTATGTCATGTCAGTTGCCTCAAGAATATGTTTTCTGTTGCTTTTTAAAATGGAGGTGTGGGTCTTTGGTGTGTACCTAATTAACGAAGGCTATATATTTGTACATTAAAACCCCAGACATGACAGAGGTTGTTGTTTTTTGTTTATTTTTTATGTTTTTGTTTTTTATACCATGACTGTATTTGTTAAATCTGAGTTGATGAACCAAGCAAAATGCATCACAGCTGTAGAAAAAAGAAAAAGAGAATGCATACACCCAGTCTGTAACATCAGCAGCATAGATTAAAAGGGATTTTTTTTTTTATTTCCTTCATCTGAGCCCCTTTTGAATGTAATTTTCATGATTAGTGTGTTTGCCTCTCAAAGCTCAGAACAATTGTTCTGACCCAGCTGCAAAATTAATCACTTCTGACAAACAGCATCTGTCTGAACAGATGGAGAGCATTGATGTAGTCTGAGCTTTAAAAGGAGAGAAGATCATTTTTATGGCCACCTGACTCTGGACATATCAGAGCTACTCACTGCACAATAACCTATAATCCTCAGTATATTGCTGGACAAAAATCTATCCATAAGCTATTCCTGAAAGTCTTTACAGAACCCAATTACAGCTGCCTCGTAAAACAGTCTGCTCGTCATGTTGAAATCCAAACACACGCATCTAAATTTAGCAGTTTTTCCTTTTTAAAACAACTTATTTATGACAAAAATAAATGATCAACTCCTGACCTGACTCACTCTCCTATTAAATACACATTATTTTAAAAAAAAAATCTGCATCTTGTTTCTGAAACTTACATTTCAATAAGAGGTGGGACATGAAGTGTCTCTTCTATTGCAGAAACAGGGTGGTACACACAAAACAATGCAGTTACTTGGAGGTGAATTAGCATCAGAGCCGGATGCGCCATTTAAGATGATTAAGCTACCACTAGGAGGCCCTGAGATTGCTGCACTGAAAACTGACTCACTGTGTTTCCATTACAAATAAACTGCAGATATTCTGCTAATGTAAAAAAAATAACACAATTTCACAAGTGCATTGTTTCCGTTAAATAAGAATTGAAATTGAAATAACACGAGCCATCATCCTTCTACTACTTGCTGTTGTCTTCGAAATTGTTTCAAAACAACGTGAAACAGCGTGTTTCAAATAAGGAAATGTATTTTCATAAATTGATGATCAGTGGAAACACAGCTGCTGTTGCTCCACTGTCTGTGACACGTTATCTGTGTGTAATTTTGGTTGATCAGCAGTCACTCAAACGTGCATTAATTGATGGGCACTGACAAATTACCAGACACAGTTTTGTTTATTTTACCTCATCATTATCCCAACAATTGGTTCGCTTTTTGGCCCCTGGGCTCTGGCCTGGTTGACCCTGTGCACTTAAGAGCCATGAGGTTGGAAGCCATGTTTCATATGCCAACATTATAACTGATTTTTCTTCCAGAGAGAGTCACAATTTGATGATAATTTCTACTAAAGAGAACAGATGCAGATTTGTGGGATTAAGAGATTTTCACAACTCCCTTTTGTATTTCCTGTATCTCTTGCCAGGGGCGTCATTTGGCTTGACATTTAATCAAGAAATATGAATAGGATCATGATAAGTCACGTAATTGCATTTGCTGAAATGTCAAAGTATTGCTGTGAATGCCTCTTTGATAGTGAGGATCAAAGAGTGAAAACATAAACTGCAATATTTGTTTCTTTAGAAAAAAAAAAGTGGTGTATGAACAAAGACATAAAATGAACTTCACAGAGTGCGGATGATGGCAAGTAACAGTGGGGAATTAAAAAGAAAATCTGCTCGGATCAGTGCATGTTTCCATACTCTTGACCGAAGGTTAGAAATGATCACGAACATGATTTTAGAACATAAGAGAGCAAATTTCTTAAATCAATACATGTTTCACTGGATTGTGAAGTTATTTCTGTTTTTTGAATCTTCTAAATTATATCACAAAAAAAAATCAATTACATAAAATTAAAGTATTCAAGCGAGTAAGCAGGGTAGTCCTCACAATACAATGTATTAGAGGTTGAAGCCCTTTACTCCAGACCTTAACTCCATGAAGAAGTGTCGTAATGATCAGGAGAAAACTTGATGCAGTGGTTCATCTCCCCATTCACCCATACAATAGTTTGGTAAACAAACTGTACAACTCTGGACAGAAAGAAATGTTGTGATATTGCATAAGCTTTTCAAAATGATGCAACAATGAAAGTGCAATATGATCAAAAGCAAAATGTAGGCCAGCTGTTTCTTTTCTTTTCTTAGGCAGTGTCCCCCTGTTTTATACTATGATATATTTTTTTTACTGTCTTTTACAGAAATACGCTGACTTCAAGTGCCTTTGTGCTGCACCTTTCCAGAGGACAAACCCAGGCACGAAGAGTCTAATTAGTCTTTGCTTTGTGAGGCCGACTCAACATAAATGCAAAAGCAGCCAGCAAATTCGCAAGAAGCTTTCATATATCAGAATTCAGCCTTCAGACCTACCATGGTTAATTTATTCCCCCAGTTTTTCAGCTATCTTTGCAGATGTTTTACTTTCCTACAAAGTTTTCAGTTTTCTAAAGCAAAGCAGCAGCAAAACCAAACATGAATGTATCGAATTCAGCAGAAAACTGTCTCATTTTGTTACACTGTAAGGAAACCAAAGTAGTAAGAAAATTGCCTCATGGAGCCGGGTTATCCATGTGTCTTTCTGCACAAAGCATGAAGAAAACAAAGCTGGGATTCAGTGTCCAGAGAGGTGGTTTGGAAAGTAATATATCTAAAAGATGTTTGGTCAATACAGATTATTATCCAAGAAGCAAATTCGCCTCATGTGGGTGACTCTCTGGAGTAATTTAAAAACAAGGCCAGTGTGTTGATGGAGCGACGCGCAAGCTGCACAAGCAGAGCAGAGGCCAGCATTTTAACAATCACTTCTTCAATATGCTGCACACAATGTCATCTTCAATAAAAACAATGACCTGTGGAGCTGCAGGCAGGGCTTAGCAACTCTGATCCTGCCTTCCTGAAAGAGAAGATGTGACATGCTTGTTGATGCTTGAAATGCTAATGAACTTAAAAGGTCATGTATATCCACAAAGATGTTTGAAGAAAGCAAATCCCATTCACAATAGGTAAGAGGCTGACAGGTACAATGCTCATAATTGGGTGGAAGGGCTGTGCTGCTTTTATTAGTCTGAAACTTTAGTCCCTCCACACAGCTAATAATAAAGTCTGCAGTTGAGCTCTGTTGGTTTTGGCTTACTGGTCATAAGGCTTCTCTTCTGGCCATATTTGGCACAGATACAAGGATAAATGACAAAAAAATATATATATATTTTGTGATTGATAGGTATGTCATAAAACAGTTTTGCATCTCCTACTTCCACCACCTCTCTGTATGACCTTGATGATAGAAAAGGCGTAAGCTTCATATCAAAGCAGCTGATTTTAAGGCTGATTCATCATCATTGCCATCACATCGCCAAGGATGTCAAATAAAGTATGCATGCAACTGACCTTGTTACGCTTGAAGTGACAGCATGAGGAATGTGATCTTCAAGAAGACTCTGATATCCAGCCAATGGTCATCCAGAACTGCAGATCCAAAACTAAGATTTGTAGTCAGAATGAAATCATCAATGAGCTTGGGATGAACCAGTCAAGGCAGGCTTCAGCTTTATGGTCAATCATGCACCGCAGCTTTGCAGGGGTGGAGCCAGGGGTTGGCCAGGGGTGGCCAGTGCCACCATAAGTCAATCTTTGTCCAACCCTGTGTCCACCCTGTCGAAATGATTTAGCTGTTTCCTTGGGCTCCTCTGTAAGAAGCAGTTCATCTGCTAACACAGTTGTGATAGAAGAAGTAGTTTTGGTTCACATTTACAAGAGCTGTAAAGGACTTCATGGAGCCCGGTGCAAGCTCTCTCTCATTTTCTTCTGTTGCAAAGGATGTCTGACTCAGGTAAGTTAGGAAGTGATTGAAATTTATTTCCTGGGTTTTGAAAAGTTGATTGTTAACTGTTTCCTGTGCATCACAACTAAAAAGACAAATTTTAATATTTTTTGTTCATTAGTACATTAAGAAGCTTAGAACGCAGCACTTCCTGATGTACAGTAATTGGGGGACATTGCCTCAATAAAGGTTGCACAGCTATTTTCACACAAGGTGGTATGAGATTTCACTCCCATAATATGAAACACAAAACGCCAAAGCTAGTTCTGAAAGCTGTTTTTTTATTTAATGTTTAACATTTAAGTATATTATCCAGAAACCGAAGATGAAAATACAATGATGTCCGCATGACGATACACTAACATGAAAGATGACAAACACAAAATTGAAGCTCTTTTGAGAACTACATTTTGTGTATTTTTGTTAATGATTACAGGCGAGAAGTCAAAGTTAGTCATGTGTCTGTACAATTCATCTATGAGTTGTCTGTGTAATTAGAGAGTGACAAAGGCCTGCACACTGCAGGTCTTAATGCCCAATTCCGATTTCTTTCTGAAACCTGATGTTTTTGCAAGGTTGTTCATGTTACTTTTAATATGTTGCCTATTTCTGACTCCAGTGTGAACTGTTTACGGGTCACATGTGCAAAAGAACAATAACAATGACTTAATGCCCAGTACGCTTTGGTCCAGGAAACATTGAATAAATATGTTTTATGGTTTAAAGTGTCAACAGGAGCTATTTATTGCGTCAACAAGTGCTAAGGGGGAAACGCACAAATAAAAACAGAATGAAACTAGCATTTTACAGAGCTTTGGCTGCACAAATGTCTATTTGGATCCGGGGACGCAGTCAGGAATGGTGAGGCAGGGACTTTAATAACTTCACAGAAACCGAGTTCATTCATAACCTTAGGAAGTCGATGGCAACTTTTAATAATATATATCAGTGCCTCTCCTCTCGACTCCAATGGCAGGACATTCTTCACAATCTGTTGTATTGCTTTATAACAGGGGCAGATTATGACGTGCTGCCCCTGTTGAAATGCAACACATTGGATTGCAATGAATGAAAACCTCTTCGCTGTTGCAAAGTCCTTTGTGTGTAGGATTCTACACAAAATTTGCACAGCTATATGCTATGTCCCTCATCCAAATGGTCCTGTCCAATTAGGCTTGAGTAGAAGTTTTGCCGCATTTATTGATGAAGTCTAACATCTCACTGTCGCAGTACTGAGCAGTATTGACAAACAGCTGCCATCTGTCTTGCTAATGCTAACTTCCATCATTTCCGGCCAATGTAAAGTTGTTACAAATGTCGATTGAAAGTAACGTCAAAGGCGCATTAAATCCGCCTTTGTTGTTCCCACTGGAGCCACATTCAAAAAGATCAGATAAGAACCGGATTCAGGACTAGATATGGAAGTCGCTCAAATGTGACTTGAAAAGATCAGATTTGGGCCAGATCTAAGAATCCCCACTGGTTCTAAAATATCTGACCTCGTCACTTGACCCACAAAAAAATCAGTTTTGGGTCACATTTGCCTGCAGAGGGAACAGGGTCAAAGAACCAATATCCCATCCACGAAAAGAAACCTAAAGGGTATCAGTCACGGAAACGACTTTACAAATTTCTATGCCAGTAACAACTCTGGTTGCATACGAAGGTTTCCTGATTAAATTATCATACACTGTTGGTTTATATTTTATTTGTTTTACCTTTTTTTTTTTTACTTAATTTGTTGGTAAACAATAACAAGACCACACGACGGGAGGTACTATATTGTACATCTACGCAATGAATAAACAAGAAGAAGCCATGGAGCCAACCAAGTCAGCTCCATCATTGCAACTATGCAACCAGTTTGCACTGACGGTTTTCTCTGAGATAGAATTCATTAAATCAAGATTAAATGTATTAATATTGCATACATATAAACAACAGCTTTTGTACTGTTTGTCAAAAGTACAAAAGTCGTAAAAGGCTTTGAGACGGAAACAATTTCAATGAAAGCCTGCCAGTTATCCATAAAGGTTGCCACTTTGGCAAAACTTTTGGAGAAAAAAAAAAGAGTGACCATAGGTGACAACTGGAAATCTTAATTGATCACAGAAAAGTTCCTGTATTTTTTTCCTTTTGTACTTTCTGCCTCAATCTGTCATAAAATGTGCCTGATTCAAAGCACTTCTGCAGGCTGTCTGAAAGCTTTTGAGCCAAGGTAAGTGTTACTTACATGTAGGAAATACGCAAGGACATTAGTGTTGGTTTGTTATAGTAATTGATGTTATGGAAAGTTGTCACCCTTCTTGTTATCCTTTTATCTTAGTAAAATAACACAATCCAATTTTATTGCACCGCACATTACAATTCCATCTCACAAAATGAAAGGGTGCAATGTCCTCTCTGCTTCTAAAATAATTAAAACTTTTAACAGCAGGAATGCTCATTAAATTACACTCTATAGTTTTAAGACAATCAATTCCTAATCAAACATATCTAACAGTATGTAGCATAGATGAACCTCCAACTTGTGACATTGTCCCCCTTTAAGGGGACACACAGTATCAACTATACTGTGTTTTTCACCACAGAATAACTTTGGTATCACTACAGTTTCAGGCTAAGACGATGAAGAGACATGGACCATGAGGATCGTGTCCTTCTTCTTCCTAGCTGACAAGTTTAGAATGTAAAAATCATGACATTTATGACAAATTGGAGCTTTAATTACATAGTAACCTAATGGTGCTGCTCTATTTAATGATGTGATTCTGAGCTGAAAGATTATTTTTAAATTCTCCTGCATTCATATTTCTTTGCTATGACATTCTCCATGTTTTAATGGGCCATTACTTAAAGGTCAAAAACTCCAAAGGATTTTGTGTCAACTTTGTTTTTATAGCACTTTACAACAAACATGCTGCACAACAAGAATGGAATAATTGATAGGAGTTAAAAGAAAAGATAAAGAACACACAAAAGACATGAATAAAAAAATCATTAGTTTAAAATAAATGAAACAATCTAGAAACAGTCAGGATATCAAGCTCTTTTTAATTTAAAAGCCACAGAGTAGAGATGGGTCTTTAAAAGCACCTTCAAAGTCTTGGGATTATGGACAGCTCTTATATGAATCTGTAGCTTATTCTACAGTGTTGGAGCAGAGAAGGCAGAGAAGCCATGATCATCATTACTTTTCATGCTGAACCTTAGAAAGTCTAAGAGCGACTGGCTGTTTGACCTTATTGTTCTACGTGCATGAATGATGTATGAGATCTTTTAAAATGGGCCACGACCTGTAAGACCCTTAAAAAACAGAAATTATATCTAAAATCAATCCTGTAACACACAGGAAGCAAATGGAGTAAAGTGAGTACTGGAGTTTTTTGTTCCTGTTTGGTTTATCCTGTTAACAGGTGACCAGCAGCATTGTTTAGAAATAGCAAGTGGTGAAGGCATGACTGATCTAATCCGACAGGAAGGGAATTACAATTATCTCGAAAACACTGATAAATTTCTCAAAATCCTGAGGAATAAATCAAGGCTTTACTTTAATGAGAAGTCGTAGTTTTAAAAAAAATAGCTAATCTTGACAACTGAAACGATTTGGTTTGTGAATTTAAAGGAGCTGTCAAAGAATATGCCGAGATCCCCGCCAGAAGAGCGATTGTTTGACAGAAATGGCTCAAGAATAGTATAGGAAAGTTCAGTGCCAGTATTCACAAAGATTCTCAGAGTACTCTCAGAAAGCTCTTATTTTAGCCTAAAAACACCTACCTAGGAGTCTGAGCTTGAGGGTGATTCAGATCGCTGCTGAGAGCGACCCTGAGTAATGAGACAACAGAAATGTGTATCTTTGAGAGGAGGTGTGGTTGACGCCAGTGCTAGGTGTGACGTTGTGTTTTAAGAGCTGCGATTGGTTGATAGTACAAGGAAAAAAACTCACAAAGGCACACCTAGTGATCAAAGAAGAGAAATTAACCAATTTAACTAAATTAAGAAATGTGTCATGATGATGAAACGTAGCAAAGAATTGGTTTTTGTTGTCATGGTTTTTAGAATATTGGAAAGAAAAGGCAGCTTGGATAATAGGTCTGAAGTTTGACAGGACAGAAAGCTCCAAATGTTTCTTTTTGATAAGTGGCTGCACCACAGCACGTTTAAAGGCAGTGTTTCTTAATAACAAAATAAACAACCCAACAGATTGAAAAACTTCCTTGAAAAGACGAGCAGGGGCACTGTCTATAGAAGAGTTTGTGGACAGCAGATGTTTCACGATATCGGTTAAAACGGATAAAGACACAGGCTCAATCTGATTAAAAGCAGCAGGGCACAATGGAGGGTTCAGTACCACAGACAGTTCTTTTTACAGAAGACCTCACATTTAATATTATTACCATGAAAAAACTGTAGACATTTTTCACAAAATTCTGCAGAAGATATAGATGCAAATGAGTTTGAAAGATTTAAAACAGAGTTCAAAAGATTAAAAAGATCTTGAGGCCTATGACTGTTTGAGGAGACCAGGCTTAAGAGGACGCTGCTTTTAACACTCAGTTAAAAAAAAACAACACTCAGTACTGCATTTTGATATTCATTTAAAGAATCCTTTAGGATTCTTAAGGGCACGTGCAGTTTATTTACTTAGAAGTGTTTGGCAATGACACATACGTAGAGCAGTGACATCTTGACAACACAAACAGAAGTATAGGGTAAAATGTGACAGACAGCTTGCCGGACACATTAGCGCCATCAATGATATGCCTCCAAATCCCTCTGTAAAAGTGACTTCCGTTTTGATATGGATATATCTGTTACTCCGTCCCTCTAGGACACCTCACTGGTATATTATGGCAGCTGATTTGGGCCTCTTGGTGATATGGTGCTTTAACGAGAACATGTAATTTGTGGCACGTTTTGATAAGTTGTTCCCTCAAGATTGTTTGGGGGGAAAAAAACAGAGATTGTCTTGTTCAGCCCTGACTGCTTTGCACCTGTCATCTTGAAGCGAGATAATTTCTGTTCTTTTGCATTCTCTTGTAAAGAGATTTCACCAGAACATCGTCCCATTGAAGCTGATCTCTGCATCGGGCCAAGCACAGCCTGTAGCCGCCAACACCTGTGCTGAGGGAGAGAGATAAAGTTGTGACTGGCCCTCTGTGAAGAAATCCCCAAGGCTGACTCAATGAACATTGTTCCAAGATGAAGATGAAGGATAAGGTGCTGTGAGACCCGTGGATGAGAGAAACTGGAGTCTTCTGTAAAACAGAAGGGATTGTTGATGTTGCTAACCTTATCGAGATTTAAGGACACTGTGGGATTCAAGGACAAAAAGCATCTGGGATGGACTTTGTTAGCCTTTGTCCTCCTTTCCACAGATAGTTGAGGAAAAGTTACACTAATTACAGCTTAGATTAATTGATAAATTGTGGAAAGTGCCTTTTTTTATTCTAGGCTAGGCCCTGTAACATCTTATCAGTAGTAGATGGCTGTTTTTTTCAATTAACACATAAAATTTATATTACATCATTTATCACATTATATATCACTGTCAAGATGAGAGTGATATTTCTGTTTTTTATAATTTAGGCTTTTTTATTGAATTATTTACTCTTCAGATTCAAATGTGGTTCCAAAGTATTCCACAATAAAGCCTGGGATTTCAACCACACTCTTATAACATTATAATTTTCTTCCCCGAAAGGCTTCATTTTTAGTCAAGCCTTTCGGTGTAGTTTACATTTGACAACACATGCACGTCTATCACCTAACCACAATTTTTTTTAAATGCCACATAAGTATGAGCTAGCTTAAGGTACATTTAATCTTTTAACATTTTATTGTTTTGTTTTTTTCTGTTTTCAGATGATGAAACTGGTCACGTAGTGGACCAAGTGGAATGGTCACATATACTGTGGACATATATTTACACCAGAAAGAACTTTAACCTGGTCAGTATCCAGTGATCCAGCTCAAGCTGTGCCTTCACCGAGTGCTCCGAAGCAATTGGGTCTTGCATCATGTTTGCAAATTATCCGTCACACCAGCCTTCCTGCAACAGCTGTGCAATGCATAACTGCTGCGTCTGTTTAATCCATGCTAAATTAAAGTTGGAAAACGTGGTTTAAAACGAATTTGCAATCAGTAAGATACGTAGCATGCTTGATACCACACTCGTCCCAACAAATGGCTTATCATAAATTTAAGGTTGGGTTTAACCGCATGATGGAGGAACATTTATTCTGAAGCATTAAAATTAGGTTTTATGTCACTGGCTGTTAAACATAGTTAAAAATTATGACAAATTAACGCGGGCAAGATGTATAATACAGTTGTTTTACCACTTAAAGACTGGATAAAATCAGCGCAAAAGGAGGAGGCTTAATTTTATCTTTCACAACAGAATCTCTTATCTTTGACTTTTAAATAAAGAATAAAATGGGAACATTATGAATGTTTTCAGCATAATAATTAACAAGAATAAAAGGAAATCAGTGATATTATGTAGTAAAAGTCGTACTTGTGCAAACATAGAGGTGGACACATTCATATTTACTGGATTAAAAGCACTTAATTTGGTGCTAGAACTAAAGGCAAAACAAAAATCAAATAAAATGGGAAAAGGATTTAAAAAATATATTTTTCTCATGAAAATTTCTCAAGGTGAAATGTTAATATTTTCCATCTGTGACTGTTTTTTATCACATACAATTAAAATTTCTAAATATATCAGGAAGAACCCAAAAACAAGACTTGTCAAGCCTATTTTTGTTAAACAATATTGGTTATTAGCCAAGACCACAAACCCAAATGCAATTTCCTTAAAAAATATAATTAAACGCTAAACGTGAAAAGAGACTCAAATAGTCATAAATCCACAGACAAGGTTACATTCAAACTCCCCTTTGTCTAAAAAGAAAATGACAACTATGAGGTGCTGCATTGGGAGATCTTATTTTCCTGCCTTGTTTGGTATTTGGTGACAAATAATTAATTTATTTTTTCACTTTTTTCCATTGGGTATGATGCAGATAAGCATCAGTTTTATGACAGTTGTGTTGGAGTCCTAATTCATGCTGAAAAGCATCATTAAAAATTTAATAGGGCTCAATGGACTCAGGGAGACAGCAAGCTCCCTATCGTGGAAAACTGACTCAAACATAGTAAATAAAATGAATGGAAAGCATTGAAGCAAATTAAGATAAAGTCACATTCCTTAAAAATATTACAGAAAATAAAACTGCTGTGGCCAGTGTAGGAGGTGATAAAAACTTGGGTAAAAAAAAATGTTGTAAAGCCCCCGAAGGACATAAACTGAACTATTCTTTTCAAGGTTTTTAACAAACAATTGAGTTCATTCAGCTTTTGGGAATCTTGCAATTATTTTTCCCTTCTTGAAAAGCCTGTGTCACGCTATTGTATATCTTGCTTGTAATACACCTCTTAAGTGGGTCCAAAGGTGGAGAAAGGGAACACATTTTTTAGAACATTATGTGCTGTCACACCCATAAAGTAAGTGTTTTGCATTATTTAGTGCATCTGCATAGGGATAAGGGGAGTATAATTAATAGCTTTTAACTGTCAAGTTGCAGGAGATAACTTTGCCATGGCATCACAGCCTCTTTATAGTTTCTCAATTTTTTATACCGCATGATCTGGAGATGAAATTTCAATATTTTGGACACAGTCACCTCCAAGAGGTGAAATATTTATTAATTGAATTAATACAAAATTAGATTGGAGTGTGTCTTTTGAAGCTGCTCCAAGCATTTCATTAAGCTGGTGTAAGTAATGCCAGGTTCACACTGCAGGATAATTAGCCCGATTTTTGCCCCAATCTTCCCCTTCAGACGTGTTCTGATTATCGGGATGGCTCTTAAGATAATCATATGGAAGATATTCATGCTGTGTGTGGTGTGTCTGCTCAGAAGGACGCCGGGACCGCTTAAACCTCAAATTGGGGATATTCAACATGTTGGATTATTTTGGTCCGATATTCTAGCGTGTGTGGTATTCCCCAAGGACAAATGAGCATCTGCTGGTTGGTTGTGACGTGTAGCCCATTAGAAAACGAGGTGAGGGATACCCCAAGAGAAAAAAAAAAGAAAAAAAAAACTCCCCTCCATACCACAGTATAACAAACGTCTTCATTCTTTTAACATCTGACATCTGAATGTTCCTGAGTGAAATCTGTTCCTGTGTAGTGTTAGCTTGCCATTGGGAAAAACACAACACACTGCCGACAATTTTAAAATCTAACCAGGTATTAATCTTCATCAGTGCTGCCAAAGCATCTGCTTAGCTTAGCATGCGACTAACTCATGTTATTATGGGGTCGTTGCTGCAACATGCAGCATGTATCACTTGCAGTAAATTGTGTGGCAGTGACTTTGTTCGCAGTATTGATGACTTCTGTAATATTCGATGCTTATGCCACATAATTTTTCAACATGTCTGAGAGGTCTGTGGCAACCTACTTTAGCTGTAGATCAAATTATGTATTGTACAGTGTTAAATGAGTTAGAAGGCAAAACATTGTTTACCCTAAAGCCTGCACCTACTCTGCAAGAACAGGGAAATTTGATTGGTTACTTGCAGTGGCAATAACAACAAATAGTTTTTTTTCTCGCCAGGAAATTTTGTACTTTTGTAAATTTTGTGTGGGGAGCAACATATGAAAACTCCCAAACCAAGCCAAGAAAGTGTTACGTCATTCTTTTCTTGTAGCCCTTGGAGAAATAACAATCTTCTTGGTTCATGAATAGTTTGTATAGGTGTTAAGGCTGTGTATCTTCCTATGCAATGAAATACAAGGCAAATACACAAGAGTGTAATGGAGGTCTATGTACTGTGAGATTCATATTTTTTAAACTTGTTGTAACTTCTGGGTTCTGAGCTTGTGTTTATTGAGATTTGTGCTTTCTGTGTTCTCGCATTGTAGTTATTTGATTTTATTCTTCTTGGAAAGCACCTTAATAATAAATCCTAAAACACATTTTAGAAAAGTGGAAGAAGGTAACATGCATCTGTCAGATATAATGCTGATCATCATCTTCTCGTGTTGTTGAATTTATTTATTACCGTTTCAAGAAACTGACTGTTGATCGACCTGTTCGATCAGGTACTGTCACGTAATACTCAGTTAATAAAAAGAAATAGTGCAAAATCAGCTGCATCCATCAGCGCTGGGAAATAAAAAATATCGACATTTGCGTCAGCATACGGACATGTGGAGGGCTCAGACAGGACGAAGTGAGGCTCACATGATTTATTTGGCAATCAATGACTAAAACTGAGTATGCCAGTTTGTACATTTGTTGTTTCAATAATCACGCAACACACATTTTCCATTATAAACTGTCTTTACCGAGATAGAACAATGGTGCTTTCAATCTGCTACTCTCAGATGTTTTAAATACCTAAAAAGTTATGAAAATCCAAACTGAACATGAAAAGAAAATCACAGGGAGAGGGTGGTTAAAAAAGGAACCCAATGACTGAAGCGCTGCAGCTTCACATGTTCTAATTATATTTAGCAAAGACAAAGAGAAGAAAATGGAAAGAGAACAAAGAAGACATTTGGTCGCCCAATCTCTCTCCAGGAGATGTAGGTGTGGTCTCCTAGTGTGAGGCATTCATCGCACAATCCAAGCAAATGTTTGCATCTTTTTCACTCTCATTACTTTCACTGGGCTTAAAAAAAAAAGGTATGATTATCCATGAGCTGAAACGTCCTGGTAGATTTACCCCCTCCTGATAAACAGGCTTCCAATCCAGCAAAGGGAGGCGGATTCAGGCAGACAGGTTTATTTTTGAAATCACACAGGACAAGACCACTTAGTTCCTCAACAGCAACACTCACATATATATCCGTCTTGTGCAAGTTATTCTGAATACTCTATTCTGTGGAAGGGGGGGGGGAGAGAGAGAGGGGGAGTTATTTGGTTATGTTAAAAGCAAGAGAGGAAGGATGGGAGATGAGGAGAGTGTTGAAGCAATCTGCTAATGCAAAGTATTGTTATGTCCATGTATTTTTCAAAAATTCTGAATAAAAGGGTTAATGTTTTTCCCTTTCCATTTCAGTTACACACAACACATAAAAGAAATTAGATTTCTATATTTTCTCTGAATTTTTTTTAATTAGCGGGAAGCCAACCTTAAATCTTACCAGAAACTCTGAATCAATGATAAAAATCAAATTTACAGTGGTTCAATGTACATCTAGTCCCTGTTGCTTAGCCAAAAGAAGTAGGGCAGAAAATAAACTTAACCTGCAGGCAACTTAATTATGCAAGGGTAAGAAATCATTTAAAGAGCATGCTATATTAAAAGCTGTTTTAGAAAGGTTAATAGAAGATCTGTGACTCAGAAATCGCAACGAATAAGATTTTAAAGCCAAGTGTAATATTCCTATGTATTGTTATCTAAGAGGGATGAAGAGAGTGTGTGGGTTAGGTTAGGTGGAGGGAAGTTTAAAAAACTTCTTGGACCCATCAGCAAACGCTACCTTAGAAATTCCCCACAGTAAAACAAGAAAGATAGCCGTCAGAACATGTGTGTTGGATTCCCCACGAACCAAATCGATGCCTCGTCTGTCTCCTTCGGTTCTTAGGAACCAATCGGATTTCTGCTCTAACAGCGAGGAAGTCTAGCAGACGTTTGGAGGTCTACACGTTCTGACTTCGGTTCAGAACAGAGCAGCACCAGGAAAACACAACACGTCTCTGAAGTTGATCAGAATTTTGTTATTTTGGAAGGAACATGTTTTCTTGACGTTAAAAGGTTTTCTATTTTATTCTGTGTTCACTCTGGGAGCCAAAGCTTCTGCAGGAGAAGGCGCCATTTGCAACCCAGCTATAAAGGCAACTTGGTGTAACTTCAGCAACCAGTTAAATTACCAAGCATGGAGTTTTTATGGCATCTAAGACAAGGGTAGCCACAATGACCGCAGTAATGGTGATTTTATATTGGTAAAACAGTACAGCGACAGTATATAAGGTATAAAAAATGCATTTAGAGAAACCAGCTTATTGTTTTTTTAAATCACTCTAAAGGTCAGAGTAAAGGTTCATCTTGACTAAATCACAGGATCCAGCTGGCTAGCTGAAATGTGACAGAGAGAAAAGAGTCTTTGTTGATTAAAAGGTCGAAGTTTAGATGTGTGGCATTAAGAGAATAGATCATGTGTGAAGGGCTTTAATTAATAAATTGCTCATTCGGTATACAATTGAAACCACATATTTATGTACAGTGTAAAAAAAATGTTTTTCTCTCTAAGATTAAACCAGACTAAACCTTTCTTTTTGATCAGCTGGGATTAACCAAATTATTTCTATTATTATTGTGAAGTAGATAATGCATTCTTTAACAACTTGTGATAATTGAAGGTTCATCTGTATAAACAAGTAAAAACATACTGGGAACATCCACTTAACATATTGTTTGGGAAGGAGACTGGCTCTGTGTCCCAGAGATAATATTGGTGAATATTGTGTGACTCAACCCCATTAAAAAAAAAAAAGCAAATGACTGTGAAGATTCTGACAGAAGCTGGTAAGAGAGGGTCAATTCTGAATGACCCACAAGTTTGAAAGCGTAAAGAAAGAAACTTGATTTGCAGACATATCCTGTAGTCTGGTGAAACAAAAAATTAAGTATGTGGCCTTAATGACCCTTGCTACATTTTGGAAGAAAAAAGGGGAAGACAGCAAGGCTGAAAAGTACCATTCCTATCGTGAGGTATGAGAGTTACAATATCATATTCTTCTGGATTTTGCTGCAGGAGGGACCGGGACACTTCGTCATAATGATTGTTCATTATGACGAACCTAACATACTTAATGAGGTTGCTTAACAATAAAATCAACATAGTGGATTGGCCATCACAAAGCCCTGATCTCAGTCCCACTGAAAATATTTGGGCAGAGCTGAAAAGGTGTGTTTGCGCAGTGCATTTTACAAACCGGACTCAGTTACAGAGGTTCTGTCAAGATGAGTGGGCCTAAATTCCAGCAAGTCATACAATTTAAAAAGCAATGCTACCAAATACTTTAAAAAAATCTACATTTATGTCTGAGTTTGAAGAAAGTGAGAATAGAGATTATCTTGCTTGTTATTTTTGGCATTTAACAAGTAAAAACTATATACTGCATTCCTTGTAGACTTAAAACCCGTAGTGTTTAGTTTAATTTGTCATCAGACGAATTTTACAGCATATATCAGGTGTCAACTCTAAAGGAATAAAGAGAGAATCCTTGGTGAAGACAAAAGCAACACACTCTAAATGTTTCATTTTAAAGGGAAGGTCACAAATTTACTCAAATGCAATTGCGGCGTTGCTCACAACCAAACATTTAAACGGACACAACTGCAGCGATTCTCCTGGCTGTGGGGCTAAACCAGGCAGCTTGCTTGTTGTGTCTGAACAGCAACACGATGGTCCATTAGGCTCATAAGGTTAGGGTTCGATCGTCTAAATATGCTGAATTCTGTAGATTGGGTAATGGTGTGTGCTGATCATGCAACATTTCATTGAGACGGATCAACAGCTTCCATCATATCCCCACACGCTGATAACACACCCACCCACTCCTTTTTAAAGAAAACGGCTTGTAACAGTGTTTTTCTTCAGGAAACAGTTTGTTTTTCTTGACGTCTGGATGTACCCAACGTCCACAGATTCAGACCACAAACGGTGTGACAAGTCAGTCGCTCTACACACTAAGGGCACAACACAGTGCCTCAGAACAACCTCACATGCTGTCAAGCTTTGAGCTCAGCGTGAACAGGCACACGCTGAAGCTGGAGTTTTTGCTTGATTCAGATTAAAAGAGACATTAAATTTCGCCGCTGTTACAGTGTCATTGTAAATCCGAAGCTCACATGAAACAGCTCTGATCCAAACACTCCACCGAGATGCTTGGCAGCTGCACGGTTTCACTCTGCCGTGAATTCATTTGTACGGTCAAAATAACATGTTTGCTGCTCGTTATATGTGCAAAAGGTTTCAGCAGTTCAGAAAACAAGATTTTCTTCCTGTGCTTTGGTAATGAGCAAACATCAGCAGCACCTAATAACCTGAAAACGAGTGTCCGACCGCATCTCCACCACAAACAGCTATTTAATATTTATTTCCTTGTTTAATATTCTGACTGAACGAAGAAACATGTTTTCCATGCATTTAAATTGTGCAGATGAGAACAATTTTTGCTTATTTTTTTGGCATACTGTGCTTGTTATTTACAATACATTTGCTTCCGTTGCTATTTGAGGTTTTTTTTTTCTCTCTTTTTTGTGACTTAACATTCGAAATAAACCTGAATAATGGTAGACCGTTTTTATTGAAAACTCTACAATGTGACAGGAGTAGGAAACTAATATTTTGTCTGAAAGTAAATGCGTCACTAGCTCTCACTCACTTACAGACATGTGGGCCTCTGGACACAGGATGTAGGCATGTTTTTTTCTTCACGATTAGTTTTGAAGTACACAGGAAAAAAGCTGACGGTGGGGCGACAACCGGGTCAGTTGTCTTTGGCCCATGCAGGGCGGGATTAGAACTGAGCGGTCCAACTATCAAATTGTGGGCACGAATGTGTATATATATATACATACATATACATATGTATATGTATGTATACACATATATATATATATATATATATATATATATATATATATATATATATATATATATATATATATATATATATATATATATTCTTTTTTTTAATGGGACTATTTTTAAAGACAAATGTAGGCCTGATATCTAAGTTACAAAATACATTTTTCATTTCTTTTTTTTTTTTTTTCCTAACTGTCCTTGAAGTAATGGTCAGGAACTTCCCCATCCCAAAGATTAAAACGGTTTGGTGCAACTCCTGACTTTGAGTTTATTAAGATGCTCCAGTAAAGTATAAAATGTTCTGTGTGCTACTAGCGGAGTGAGGAAAACATGCAGCTGCAGCATGTCCCTCTTCTCTGGGTCAGGACACCGACCCATCATTTTGATATGAAGAAAAGGAAGCAGGTCTGTCACCTCAGGAATATGCCTCAAACCTCAGGCACAGCCTACATTCGGTTCACTCTCCTGCTCCACTGTTACCTGCAGACTACAACTGGACCTCTCACCTCTGTGTCCTCTGCTCTAACGGTGCTAACAAACCCAGACGTTTCTGTCAGAGACGTGTTGTGTGTTCTTGCTAGCAGAACTTATAATTAGAACAGGTCCGATGGGTAAAGTTTGGAGGCTGGTAAACATTAATGGTGTCACTGTTTCGCACCTCGTTCCAGATTGACATTCTTAATTGGTGCATCCATAGCGCTGCATAGTGGCTCTGTGGCTGGAAGTGAGCGTCAGTGAATGAAATGAAGATACTGACGTTTAACCTCAGCTGATTAAAGAAGATTTGGCCAATGACATTTTGAGCTCCTATCTAGACAAGTCCCAAAAAAGTACATTTATACACTTGAACGTTTTAATAAAACTTGAGAAGCAAATAACTTAAGCTGTATCTTTAATAAGAAAATATTTTTAAAATGTGTTATTTAATTCAGTTATGAGAAAGGTGACAGTTTAAGAATAAAAACATTAAAATATGTAATTTAATCCAAATTTTAATTTCATAAAAAAAGGGACATTTACTTTAGAGGCTGTCAAATACTTGGCTTTCAAAATGAAACCAAGTATTTTATTATAGCTTTTAGCTATAATAAAGATCTAGGTTTTGCAGCTATTTCTATAATACAGCTTTGATTTTAAATAGATAATTCATTATCACTAACTTCTATAAGGTTTTAAGCGCAAGGGGAAAAAAACTGAGGAAACATTAAAGTTACAAAACCAGTATTTAATACGATGTTTGTTGGCCTTAGAAACATAGATTTTTAATGAATCTTTTCCACTAATCGCTTGTTCATTTCTCATATTGTCTTGACTTTATGATGTTTTCCCTTCAAAGTATCTGCGTAAAAGCCATACCATGTTTGTTTGTTTTTTCCCCCTTTTTGAATTTAGTTGAACCAGGATAACAGGTGGATTCACATGGAAAAAAAGCTTCTGCTTTCTCCAGAGGAACTCAATAAAATGAGAATATTAAAAGAGAGCCCTCCATGTGAGATACAGAATTGATTGACAGCATCTGACTGAGTCTCCTCTACTTTTTCTTTAAATGCCAGCCTAACATGCTTGGCCTTGATCTGGTTTTCAGTGAGGGCAGGAAAATCATTTCATTTGAAGCTGGAAGGTAGCTGTGCTGGAACTCTTCGCATCATACACTGATGACTATGTTGAGGCTTCTTCCACTCTTAGAGATATAAAAATTATCACATGACAGAGACAAGCAGTTTTACCAAGCAAGCACAAAAAATACCTATACAAAATACATGAATGTGAATAAATACAGCTGTATGGGAAATAATTGCAAGGACCACAGGCGTATAAGTTAAATTGATAAATAGTGATTAGCTAATTAATTTATTTATACATGACAGATGATGTTGATGAAAGTCTTTGTACAGACAAAAAAATCACAGTGATAATTCTTCTAAAACAGCAAAAATATCTCTGGATTCTTCTGGTGTTGTTGATTCTTTTATAATAAATCACTGAGGCAGCACTTAAATTTCAGGCTTGACCGCGATGACTCAGATCTGTGCTGACAAACTGAAACCTTAGACCCAACTTCTGATAGCAGATATTCAGGAAGACAGACCTCCCTGTGCTGAGTCGACGCTCTCAGGCCCGGTCACATCACCTCAGCCTGAACAGAGTTTACCTCCCAGCCGCTCCGCTGAAGCTTCGCCCCGTCAATCTTCTCTGCTGGGATCTGTCCCTGTCAGAGCCTATGCTGCGAGACATCTGTCAACATGTGTAACATACCCAAAATACAAAACTAAAGTATGCACCATGTGGGAGTGAGCTATCACAGCCAATACATCTCACACTGCGTGGAAAAGCAGGTAGCCTAATAAAGATCAAAAGTGAGAGGCCATGAAAGAAAGATGAAGTGTCAGAAATAAATGTGTTGTGTTTCAGAGCAAATTTGGAGAAGAAAGTCTTTTAAACTTTTCTAAGCCAAACTTTCAGAAAACAAGTCAATGGGAGTTTAGATGTGTGAAATGCTTGTAGCTAGTACATTGTAATTAAACAGTAATGCATTAAGTCTGCATTGTGATCGTCCAGTTGAGGGAGGGAGGATTTGAATGAACTAATTAAAGGGACTAAACTTACGTACATACATAGGGGTCTGAAGCAAATGGTCATTAATATCCCTGTTATCTAACCTGGTCAACAACAATAAAAACCTGAAACAGTATTGCCCTTTTTTAAATATTTGAGAAACTAGAACTCGCTTGATTATTCTTCTGCATATATAAACCATTATTTTTAAATGCCTTTTTGTATAACCTTGATCACCTTATATAAGCAGAACTTCAAATGAATTTATGAAGATCAGTGATTTTATCCTGTAATTCCACAATTTCCGTGAAAATATCTGGCAAATCGTACGATTTATGTCTTCTCCCTTTATTGACAAACAGATCTGCTGTAAACTCTGTGGGACAGTAGCAGCTATCTCTTTGGCATTCTGATGACAACAACTGGACATAGTTTAATGGTCTTCTTTTGTTTTAATAGGGCATATTTCGCTCCAGAACATAACTGCAAACATGATTGTGTGACTCATAATGCTGTCAAATAACAGAACAGATCTGATTTATCATGGCGAAAAAAGTTGACCCCGCAAATTGTCTCTGTGTAATTCAGATCCTCTGAAGCACTCTCCACTTATGGTTTCAGTGGTTTCTAAAATGGTCTTAATGACTCCATTGTGCATTATGTGAATAATTGATAATCAGCCATCTGAATAGAACAAAGAGCAGTGAGTAAATTAGAGATGGTCTGACAATCTCATCAACATGAAACCTCAGCGCTTTAAAATGACCTATGCTGAGTGGTGTCTGGTGTCCCAGCAATAAATGCTGTTACTGCTAATCAATACTTTATGATTAAGCAGTTACCATGGCCAACAGTACAACTCATCTTTGTATTCAGTTTAAAAAAAACGTATGAAACAGAAAGCAGCATCTAAAAAGTTTTTCTACATTTTTAAGTTATTTCTTAGTCTCCTAAACTTGCTGATAATTCTTCTATTTTAGCTTTATTTCTTAAAAGCTGAGGGGAAACAGAATGAGCAAAGATGCCACTGTCACAGAGAGTAATATTTACTCATAATGCCTTTTGATTCAGCACCTTCCTGGGGCTAAGATCTAAATGAAATCCTCTTTTTTGATTATTTGGTATTGGTAAGCATTTGGATTTGAAGATGTAAGCGAGGACATAGCCTAGAGACAGCATTGTTTTTCCTCCTTGTTATTTTTCCATTATATCTTTTGTTTGAAGGCCCTGTATGACCTTTGCGTAGCGCCTTACTATTAGTGTTTATATGTGCTCAATACTATGTGGCATTTCCTTGCTCTGAGTAATTAAAGTATGTTTTTCTGGTAGGCTTTTTTATTGTAGAGAAGGTCCAAAAATGTAACAGGGACTTCTCCATGATTGTCTGTATTGATATGTTTTCTTTATTAACATATCAAACAAAGATTAAAAAAAGCTCTATATTAAAGAGATTAATTTAACAACTTGTTTCATATGGTAAATGAGTAGAAAATCCAGACAAACAGCAACCATAGATTTTGTGCTCTTCACCATTTAATGTCTTTAGTTAGTTTATAAACCCATATTAGTTAACTATGAATAGAACAGTGGGTTGGATTTAGTGGTTTGTAACCCAAAGTATTATTAATATGATGAAATCAAAAGAAATTCTTTGAACAATGACCAAAACAATTTTTAAGATGGCACCTTGGATGGCTACATAGGTACTACACTCACTCATATTTTGTGTTTGTTTTTTTCACTCTATTTTGCTACTATACTGGATGTACATTTACCAGAGAACAACTCATACCCATCAGGCAGTCCTCTTTCTGCAGATTTTAGTCGTATTTTAAAGATCCAGAGTTTTTCTGATACACCCAGTATCGGAGTAGTGGCAAAATCCCCATCTTTGACGCAGGTGACCTGGGTTTTAAATCCCGATCAGGAAGGCAATTTGATGTAAAAACTCTGCAAAGTCTATATGCAACTTGTAATGACTTTCTTTGGTGACCCCTAAATACAGGAGCAGTCGTAAGGACTTGCTCACAGACGTTTTGTGAGATGCTGGTTGGTAGGGTGGCAGCTCTCTGAGGGATTTACCAGAGATGCAGGTATGGAAAATGTGCTCGACGACCTCAGCGGGGTCTGCTTGCTCTGTTCCAGTCTAGCTGCCAGGCAAATGTTCACTCCCTAATGAACAAAATGGACAGGATGCTCATTCTCTGCACAAGAAACCTGAACCTCCATTTATCTGATGGAGCGAGACTCTCACATTGTTGTTCTTGGAGATTTTAGCAGCAGAAACCTCTCCAGTGAACTTCCAAAACACAAACAGCATGTAAAATGTCCCACCAAGGATAAAACCACTGCTATACAGCCTTGAAAGACGCACATGTGACAGTTCTCTGTGCAGCTTTAGGATTCCTGCGATTGCTGTGTGCTTCATCTCATTCAAATTTATGGGCATAAAATACTCTCCCTAATTGCAGCAGCAAGCAGGCGGTACACCTTTGTGTTAACTACTCATACGGAAGAGCAATAGAAACTGTGATTAAGACAAAACTTTTACATATATTGTATTTTTTTTATCTCATGTTGGTCTCGCTTCTTTCTAATGCTGCCATGCATAACTGACAGATGAGTTCTCACTTTTTATGTGGTGCTTGTGTCCCTTTTTGCTAATGACGCCCTGGGCAACTGTCCATATCAAGAACAGTCACAGCAAGAGGAACATTTGCCAGGAGTCTTAAAGCTAGATTTATAGCCGATGCATTGGACAGGGCACGAGGATGCACACACCAATATTGACTGAATTGTGTTGTCCCTGCCCCCGTGCACGGGCCCCGAGAGCTGTCTCTGCACAAGGTCTTGTTGCACCTCCGAATTTTTGTAACTTGGAGTTGACCGTGCATGCAAGTTTCATTTAAAATGGGAGAATACAAAGAATCCCTTGCCAAGCTATGTTGTCACTGTTTATTCTGTGACTGAAAACATCATACACACATATACCCCTGAAAGTACGGCATACATATTATTGCCCTACTTTCAGGACTGTGTTTATTGGCCAAGTCTGTGGGTACAAACATGGATTTTGACTTCTGTTTCCATCATCTACTGGGTAAATCTAGTCTAAATCAACAATGTACAGTGTGTAAAGCAATCAGTTTTTACTTAATTCAATTCAATTCAATTTTATTTATATAGCGCCAATTCACGAAGCATGTCATCTCAAGGCACTTTACAAAGTAAAATTCAATCAGATTATACAGATTGGGTCAGATTATACAGAGATTGGTCAAAAATTTCCTATATAAAAGGAACCAGTTGATTGCTTCAAAGTCCCGACAAGCAGCATTCACTCCTGAAGGAGCGTAGAGCCACAGGGAGAGTTGTCTGCATTGTCTATGGCTTTGCAGCAATCCCTCATACTGAGCAAGCATGAAGCGACAGTGGGAAGAAAAACTCCCCATTAACGGGAAGGAAAACCTCCATCAGAACCAGGCTCAGTATCAACGGTCATCTGCCTCGACCGACTGGGGGTTAGAGAAGACAGAGCAGAGACACAACAAGACAAACAAGCACAGAAGCACACATTGATCTAGTACTCTGTTCTACATTAGATGATAATAGCGGGTGATCTGTCTTCTCTGGATGATGTCACAGCTAACAGAACACCAGACCAGGTGTACCTACTATGAAGAAAAAAAAGAGAGAGAACAAAAAGTTAAAAGCTGAAATGACAACAAGCAATGCAAATTGGAGAACAGTAGGAGAACTCAGTAGAGTGAAGAAAATAGACCCTGATGTCCTCCAGCAGCCTAAGCCTATACCAGCATAACTACAGAGGTAGCTCAGAGTAACATAAGCCACTCTAACTATAAGCTTTGTCAAAAAGGAAAGTTTTAAGCCTAGTCTTAAAAGTAGACAGGGAGTCTGCCTCACTGACCAAAACTGGGAGTTGGTTCCACAGGAGAGGAGCCTGATAGCTAAAGGATCTGCCTCCCATTCTACTTTTAGAGACTCTAGGAACCACCAGCAGACCTGCAGTCTGAGAGCGAAGTGCTCTGTTAGGAACATACGGGGTAATCAGAGCTCTGATATATGATGGAGCTTGATTATTAAGGGCTTTATACGTTAGAAGAAGAATTTTAAATTCTATTCTTGATTTAACAGGAAGCCAATGAAGGGAAGCTAAAATAGGAGAAATATGATCCCTATTGTTCATTTTCATCAGAACTCTTGCTGCAGCATTTTGGATCAGCTGAAGGCTTTGAACTGCTTTTTGTGGACTTCCTGATAGTAAAGAATTACAATAGTCCAGCCTTAAAGTAACAAATGCGTGGACTAATAAAGCAAAATGTTTTTTAAACCTTTCTTAAACATTTTTACCATGGGCTTTACAGGCAGGCTGTATTCCCCATCTTCATGTCTTCCTGTATGCACCAGGTGAACATACCATCTTCTTCTACGTTGCTAACCCTCCATCTATTTCTGTTTAGCTGCCATAAACAGACCAACCATTCTTCGTGACTGATACCACATTCTTTATGTCATGAATGTTTACGATACCGCGGGCAGCCATTTTGGCTGTGTGACGTCAGCTGTTTCTTCTCTTGTTTACTGTATTCCCCTGGTCATTCGATTAAATTTTCAATTCAATTAAATTTTATTTATATAGCATCAATTCACAACACATATCATCTCAAGGCACTTTTCAAAGTCAAATTCAATCAAATCATACAGACAGATTGGTCAAAAGGTCTCCTATCTAAGGAAACCCAGCAGATTTCATCAAGTCTTGATAAGCAGCATTCACTCCTCCCAAAAGAGTGCAAAGCCACAGTGGACAGTAGTTTGCATTGTCGATGGCTTTGCAGCAATCCCTCATACTGAGCATGCATGAAGAACAAAGCAGAGCTCCTTCACTGCGAATGAAAATAATTTTAAAAGCAGGTTCCACTACCAACCTGCAGAGACATATCAGAACTGTCAATTTAGAGGAGAGTTTGGTTCTGTTCAGTAGTTTTTTATTTTGTGCAACAGAAACCATTTTATAACAATACTACATCATTTTATAAATTGTCTACTGTTTTTTCTTCCTTTTTTACTTGACTTTTCACTTCTGAGTATACCTCATTATCTCTTAATAATTGCACAGCATTTTCCCTTTCTGATAAGTCTTTCTCTACTTTACAGGTTTTTCCATCTCAAGCCAGCTGGAAAGCTCAGGTGGTAGGGTGTCAGACCCCCATGCGGGATATCGGGGGTTTGAATGTGCTTCACTCTATTCGTCCAATTCTTGCTGTTCCCATTGCCCGAAATGTGTCATTTGCGTCTTTGACCCTTAACTCGCTCATGAACATGCCTTTACCTTGAGATAGCATATAAATCAATCCATTCGCCTAACAAGTGGCAGGCAGCATACCCATCTGCAATCACACTCACCTGACTGCTGAGAATATAAGCAGCTGCACCTGATGATCAGTTTTGTTGGTGGAGTCAAGCCCCCCCACCCCACCTCATACCCCCCAGCTCATGTTCACGCTGTTCTTTGTAACTCCTGGCAAATTCCCGAAGTTATTTAAGATTGCTTACCTCGGCTAAACTTACATGTGTGCTCTCTGTGCTCTTAGGTTACAGTTACCTCACCAGATTCTTCCTGCCAATTCCACAGTGACAGATTACTCCTGAAATCTCCTTCGCTCCAAGGTCGTCCACTGAAGCACCTTTAACTCTGACTTCCCTCAGCCTGCCCGCTCTCCCGGCTCTCTGTTTGTTCCCTTCAAAAACAAATCAAAGAACCCACCTGCTCAAACCGCCTCGAAATCCTCCTGGAACACAAGAAGCGCTCTGCCATGTCTCCTCTAAAACTAACCACCGGGTTATCACCGGATCATCACTCCTCTTTCCACGCTTTCTACAAACCTATAAAACCATAAGCCCTGTTCCTTTCCTGCCGTCATACATGACTGGAGCTCCTTCACTCCTTTCAGATACCGCTTCACCCCTGGATTCAATTCTCTTTCCAGTATTTGTGAATAAAACCATTTGCTTTTTACTACCTGTGTCCTGTACGTGATTGTGCCTGTGAGTCAGAAAGAGGACGGCTGATTATTTCATAACATGACAAGTAATGCATTTGTCTAATTGTGAAACAGCACACAAAGGAAGAGCTGCTTATTAAATAGGGCTACAAAACAAACAGCATCTCTCCATGCTGATGGAGTTTACCCACATTTAAATGAGTACTAGGCATACATTTCATGAAAAAAAGGAAGTGGGAAGAGGAGGTTAATAGCGAGTTCACAGTCAGCGCCCCACAAAATCAAATGTTCAAGTGTTTCTTTTTAGTCTGACAATTTTTACATCACAAGATGTGACCTGATGTACAACTGGGTACAAGTTTCCCAAATCTGCAGGAATTGATGAATATGTTTGCATCGACATGCATTTACTGTAATCTGCATCATGGATCTGGTGGCATGCAAGACATGGAAAGAAATGCAACAATTTGCTAGTATTAAATAAATTCTTCACAACTACAAAGCCGAGCTGTCCCGGTTTTACGTAGTGGAGACCATTGGCATTTACTAACATATTTGATGTGTATTGATGTTTTCACATGACACAATTTAATGTTTGTTACTGGTCTCATAACCAGTGACCATTTTGATGTCTGTATGATGTTTTTATGTTTTCATGATGTAAAGCGCTTGGAACTGACTTGCTGCTGAAATGTGCTAGACAAATAAACTTGACTTGACTTGCATTATCTGGTGAATACTGAAAATATTTTTTACAGTTATGTGAAAAACTGAGCATACACTTACTTTCAACAGATTTAAGAAAGATAGAAGTAGCCAGCAGTTGCTTTTAAAGAACCTGTACTGACATATTCTAGAGTCAAACGTGAGAGAGTAATTATTCATTTTCTGGAGTAGCTGCTGTCTGGTTGTGCAGTGTTCTCATCTCAACCAATGACCTCATGTTTATGACTGTGTGCATTTTTTTAAGCGTTGAAGAAGACCCACAATGAGCCTTTAGTGATGAGCTAATAACGGCTTATTGGTTGCCTTTGGTTCGGCCGCAGCTTAGGCCACTGAGCGTGAGCACTGCCATGACAGTCTGATCTTGATAAATTACTTTATTACTTGCTTAGATGTCAAGGGACGATGTTTTTCTGCCCTATATTAGATTTCTTCACAGAATGATGCAAACAGACATCACCCAAGGCAGACAGTATATCATGCTGACTAAATTTATACTTGAGATGAAACAGCTCTTCTACTTTTCTACGCTCAAGAAAATTGTCTGTCCCCCAGTGATGGCTTGGGACGCTATGTAGTGTATTGTCACCTGGATTTAGTGGAGTAGGCTATTTTGGGAATAAGCACTTGGTTTGATTGGTGCGGGGACACAGTTGCAGACGCTCTAAGCACAAGTGACAGCAGGTGTCCATCCTCCTTTGTATGTCCTGGATACTTAAGATCTCTCACATAGACTCTCTGAAGAATTAGTTATGCTGCACATGAAACTACCCAGTATGGAGGGCTTTAGGTTGTGATAGAAGGGATTTAACATGCAGTCCATGAATTCACTTTATGTCTGTTCAGGGACCTTTGTTAATTGACACATGTTTCTGACATTAAGACTCCGTCTCCCTCATTCCATTTCCTCCACTGCACACTTAGACTAAACTACCGGAAAACATGAACAAAAAATTACCTGAAAACATTAACAGAAAACACTGATACTGGGGTCTGACAAGTGGAATTGCCTCTAAAAAAATGTACATTACTTGCTGTAAATTTCTTTGCACTATTACAACATTTAGTATTGCCCTGATCCACAAACCGCTTCAGGCCCAGTGTCTCAATAGGCGCAGGGCCTATTAAGACATGAACGCTACACCCATCAAAATTGCTGGAAAAAAAGTGTAGACACAGTAAACATAACGTAGGAAATTAAAAGTCATTATCAAATCTATTCTCTAATAGAATGTGCCTTACGTCAAAAGTTTCAGCTTTCCATTTTGGGTGTATTGTTATTTTTCATATTTCTTAACAGACTGGGATGCCAGACCTAACGAGTGTGCATATGCTTTGAAACTTTTGTCTTCCATGTGACTTCATGCCGGTGTTTAATTGGTTACGCAAAGATTCTCTCGGGGCATGGCTCTCTGTGCCAGTGGTCTATAAGGCCTTTTTATGTCATTCTTCACCCAATCAGATTAATTCATGATACGTGTCAATCAGAGGCTACGTTCACACTACAGGCCTTGATGCTCAATTCCGATCTTTTTGTCCGTTCATGCTACTATTAAATGCGACCTCCATCATCCTGCTGTCTGAACGGTTCAAGATCCCAAAGCGACCCGCGTGCATTGTATCAAACTCCTCATATAGATTTTAACCAATCGGCTTAAAATTTTATGAGTTTGCTCATAAAGCGAAGGGGGATCTAAAAGTGTTAAAGTCCTGACTTTTCATGCATGTGTAAGCGACGTGGCCAGACATCGAAGCTCAACTTATTGCCATGAAAATCAACATTGTCTGACAAAGTCAATGAGACGCAAAAACTTGTGTGATTGAACCACATCTGGTCCCGAACAAAACTCAATGGTCAAACACTGACACTACATCAGCCCCTCCCCATGAAACAGGAAGTTTAATCTTTTAGTTTAGATTCTCTGTATTTGACCCCCTTGACCTAATCAACATGAAGAATTGTGAATCTTTATTGTCATAGCACAGCTATATTAAATGTATGGTTAGATGTCAGCTCTGAATGCACACATAACACACAGACACAAACCAAAAACACCAATCAAAGCTCCCATTTCTCTCTTTTACACATATTTAATCTGACCAAACTCCCTCAACAGGTTTTTTAGCTCACAGACTTCAAAATAACTGCAGTGCAGTTATTAGGCACTAAAAGTTATAAAAAGCTTTTTCCTGCCGTAAAGCATGTGGGCGTGGCCAAGCTTCAAAAGCTGACTTCTCGCCATAATAGACAGATGTAATAACTTCCACAGACAAGGTTGGAGTTGTACCAAACTTTATGTGTGTCATCACAGACCAGCACTCAAAACATTAATGTGGTCAACTGTTAACGTCACATCAGCTCCATCCACTTACAACTGGAACTGAGCAGCAGGCACACTGGAAGCATTAAGGTGGCAATGCTGAATACCTGAGCTCACAACACACACATGTTGTTTCTAAGCATTGACATACATGGCTAACATTGTGGTCCTGTAGATACATTGTTTTGCCAATCATTAAAAACTTAATACAAAACTTTCAAAAGTAACCAAGTGTATTATGCACTAGATTAAGTAACCAGATAACTACACCCAGGAAGATCCAGAGATACAGAGGTTTTTAAAACTATCCTTGTTACAGTTGGGTTAAGAGTTTAACACATTATCATAAGTTAACTAATCTTGAATTAAGTTTAAAGGCCAAATTTCAGAATTTTGTAATTAGAAAAAAAATCATATAAGAAGGACTTTGGTGTAGTAACATACATTCAGACTCTTTGAGGGAAAAAATACTTCATATACTGGAGAATCAGGACACTTCAGCCATCAGTGGGAATCTTGTTGTGGTTAAATCTAACAGTCCAATGAAGGCCTTTTGAAGCACTTTGGTTAAGGTAGTTAAATGTGTGGTGTGTTCTGTTCACCACAACAGTAAATGATTAATGTAGCACCTGCAGTACTGTAAGACATATTTTGAAGGATGATGCTTATCTAATAGTTCCCATACATTTCAAAGGTTACCTTGAAGGCATAAATACATTCAAGGTGGGACAAAAAAAGTGGCTTATGCAGTCTCTATTCATAAGAGGAACAATTCTGGGTGTGTTTGAAGAATCAGATGGTTGGTATAAATCTGACTTGACTAAATTCCACATTTCAGTGTCCAAATAACTGTTAGAAAGTTGCAGTTTAGCATCTCAGGCTAACACGGACCAAACAACAAACCAACTGAAATAAAAATGATAGAAACCTGCTTCTGGAAATGGAAAAAAAAAGACAATGAGTATTGTTTTACCTTATCTTCTTTAGATTGTTGCTGTTTCATTTCAGGGAAACCAGTTTAACTTGTGTCCAGTGAATGTTTTCTTCCTGACAAATCTCCTGATAACACCGCTGGCCCCTCAGGTAAGAGCCCAGCCGAAATGTAATTGGACCTGGAAACCAACCAGGGGATTGTCACTGATGGCTCACGTAGTACCTTATGGCCAATGCAATTTGGCACTCAGGACAGCCATCAGGGCTTCACCTCGGCAAAATCTGAGAATCGGAGGCACTCGTTTAGTTTCTGCATGTTTTAGTTGATCTCTATGTTAATTTACAATGCCACACACAGTCTCTGCTCTTTACAGGCCACTCCATCAGTTATAAATAAGAGCCAATTAGATGACAAGCAAAGAGAGCCTGATGTCATAAATGTGAGACAAGTCCAGGATAAATGTAAACAGCAACAAAACGAAAAGCTTGAGGGGGTTATTACAATATACGCTGTGCTCTATAAGATGAGCGGGGGGTGCCATGGAGAGGGGGATTCAATAGGCCAGTACATATGAATAATTCAGACAGGACATAGTTGTTATTAATGTGATTCATGTTCAGTATGCTGAGAGTAGAGTCAATTAATTTTGCATTCCACCGAGGATTTTTACCCTGCTGTCCTGATTCCTTAATGGATGACTTCTAAACTTGTAGAGCCTTTCAGCTTTGTAGGTATAGAGCTGAAATAAGTGAAGTGCTCGTCGTGAAGTGCTCACCTAAATCCGCACATTATGTGAGGTTAAGAGTGAATATTAGAGCAGGTCGGGAATGTAGAAGTACAGCTGAAACTCAGGTTTTTTTCAGAATGGCAAAAGTCCAGGACCCTAGGTAAAGAGTTCTATAAACACCTTAAAATTATACTGACTCCTTAGCTACTTAAGATGTACAATATGGCATGTGAGGATGGGTTCTTGCCACCAACACTAAATTAAGTAATAATTGCTGTTATTCCTAAAAAAGGACGCAGAACAAGTGGCTTCATATAGACTGATTTCATTGTTCAGTACAGTGATGGGGAAATTGGTGAACTCGGATCAGACAGGCTTTGTCTCTGGCAGGTATTCCTTTAATGACCTTTGACACCTATTCAATATACTTTACTTGCCCAGAATCTAATTAGGACTTAAAACTACTTGGTTTGGATGCCTTGTTGAATGGCCATACATCCCTGCTGTTTTAGAAAAGTTCAAACTGGGAAGTTACTTCATCTCATGGATTAAAGTGCTTTGCAATGATTCCTCGGCCAGAATACTTACAAACCAAACACTGTCTTCCCAATTTAAACTTCATAAAGATACAGAACAGGGCTGTGTTGTGAGTCCACTACTTTTTGCCTTAGCCTTGGAACCTTTGGCTGAAACTATGGGTTACACATCCTGAAATATATGGTTATTATACAGCATATACACTGAATAAAATTTCCCTGTACACGGACGATATTTTGTTGTTTGTGACAACCACAGATTTCTATCCCAGCTCTTTTGTTTGTTATCAGGAAACTTGGGACATTTGCCGGGTACAGGGTTAATTAGGGGAAAAATAAATTACTGCTAGTAAGATTAGACCGCTTGCATCGCTCTCTTTTAAAGTAGCCTCAGAAAAAATAACTTATCTAGTTATAATAACAAAATTACACGACTCTCCTTTAAGGGAAAATTATAGTCCATTGCTAGAAAAGTTGAAAAATAACATTCCGTTCTAGAAAACACTCCCTATATCACTTATAGGCCGTGTGAATGTAATGAAAATGGTATTTTTCCAGCATTTCTTTGTATCTAGTACACCCTGTGTTTTTTTTTTTTTGACTTTTTCAAAAAGGTAGATGCAAGCATCGTGCCATTTATATGGAACTACAAATCTCATAGAATAAAAAAAGAACACCTTATAAAGCACAAAGCTCTTGGGGGAATGTCCTTACCCAATTTTACGCATTATCATTGGGCTCTAAACATAAGGACAATCTCTTGTCTCCTTGGTGAGACAGCTTTGATTCCTGAAAGGCTGCAGATGGAGCGGGAGGATTGCCTCCCTTATTCTATAGATATAATATTACTCTCTCCTATAACTTTGATGGGTGCCCACTGAAAAAATAATCCTATAATTACATATACTGTAAAAGTTTTAAAACTTTGCCCATTTCCTCCAATTCTTTGTTTCCTCCGTCGTGTACAGATGGCACCTTTAATTTATGGAGGGAATCAGGCATATGTACAATTAAAGATCTGTATTTAAGAGATCACTCTTTTATGACATTTCAAAAAGTACAAGAAAAGTTTGGATTTTTAGATATTTACAAATATGGAATTATATCAGGTCTTTTGTGCCATAATAACAAAATGTCAAACCAGATATACTGGACAGGTGTCTGAGTGTAAACCCAAGTCCAAAGCATAGTGTTGCGAGTGTTGTAATGATTTGGGCTGGTGAACCTGATATTCTGCCAGACACAGAGCTTCATTATTAAAAAGTTTCTTGCAGAATGTGAATAGTGGCAGATGAGGCAGGCAGGCAGTAATGGACAGAAGACCAGAGGATGCAGGTGGGGGTGAATGGCAGAACCAGACTGACCAGGGGTTGCAGACAGTGACAGACCAGAATCAATGATGAAGGCAGGAGCTGACCAGAACAGATGGTACGGACCGGGGAAACACCAGAACGGGCAGAGCGAGCGGCTGGAACTCACAGGGAAACAGGCAGACTTGTGCAGCATGCAGACACAGGCAGCTTTCATCAGTGAAGGTGGAACACATATAAAACAGAAGAATCCAGCTAGCTGGTCACACAGGAACTGGTAGAGACACGGCAGCAGAATACTTGAAGCGAGATGAGATGGGATGAGATGAGACGTTCTAGCCGTGAGTGGATGACTGAGGCAGGTATATGTAGGCAGGTGAACACGTTATTAGTGGCAGCAGGTGGAGTTGATCTGGACTAACTGACTGGTGACCGAGCTGATTGGATAGTGGCTGGTGGCTAAGAGGTGACAGGAAATTTGGGGTCAAGCTCTATTTAAAATTAATAATATTTTAGTAATTACTCGACACTGCCTAATACAGTACAAAACTGTGTATAGATTACACTACTCAAGGGAGAAAATTTATAAAAACATTTCCAGCAAGATCACCTTTGTGTGAAAAATGTCTGACTGAGCAAGGCACACTCCTACACAGTCATTTGCTTTACTCTAAGCTTCAGTCATTTTGGAACAATATTTTTGACAATTTGGCAGTGTTAAAGTGCTAAAACTCAGAATACTTTCAAGTCTAATGCTCATTGTACTTGGGATCTCTCAAAAGAGACTATGAATAGACAAGAATAGACTAAGAATATGACATATGCACAATTGTGTTTTGTATCATACTTATTAGTTATTGCAAAGATACTTATTCTTTTTTGGAAAGGCAAAGACACTCCGACAATTAAGATGTGGGTCACAGAACTTGCAAATACGCTCCATCTTGAGAGAATACGATATGCAATTAATAATGACGAGTGGTTTTGAAAGGCTATGGCAGCCTTTGATATCTCTTCTCGGAGATTCTTAACATGCGCAGTGGGGGAGGGAGAGGGAGGGCATTTTGAGGGTTTTGTGTTGTGGAGACATATCTATGTGTTTACGTCATAGTTATTTCAATGATGTTCTCAGGGATAAAAAAGAAGCAATGATTTATTGTGAACCCTGATTGATACTGTTTCATGCTTCCAATAAAAAATATTGAAACAACAGAAACCCATTTTTGCAGGACACATGTTTTTGTTTTGAGATATTTGTTGTTGTTTTTTTATTCAGTCATTTTCACTCAACCCAACAGCATTTTATCTGAAAAAGATAAAAAAAAGTTATCCATTTTGAGGTTGACCTGAAATATAGCTGTTGTATTTGCAAGTCTGATAATAAATATTTAACTTGGTGTATATGTACAAAAGCAACACATACTGTACTGTGAAAACAGCTTGATTCATCCCTCAATTATTTATACTTTGCATCCAGGGAGTCTGACTTTCTTACAATCTTTTAAGATTATCTGGATCAATGGTTCTTCAGGCTTTCTGAAGCTGGTTTTGACTTTATTGTTGCATTTCAGCTGCTCTTTCAATCATCTCTGTCCAGTCCTTGCATTTGGCCATGACAGCATATTGTGCAGATTGTCCTTTGAAAACTAAAAGTAAATTTTACAAAGTTGAAGATAAAGAAGAAAGTGTCAGGACTCAGTAAAAACTGCAGCTTTTAAATAGCATCTGAAAGTCATGTCTATAATTTAAAAAAAAACAATCTAGGATTGTAAGATTAGAGGACCTAAGACATGCAATCCTCAGCTGATTATCCACTGAATACAACGTTCTAACTCAACAGCTGTTTGAAAATCACCTGGTTGGTGCTAATGTACTACTCACATGGCACTAGCTACAGCTATAAAAACATTAATAGTGTATCATCCAAACACATAGCAGCAACTGGGTGCATTTTGGCATCTAGATGTAGAGAAGACAGACTTGTTCAAAGCAACTATCAGAATAGAGAAAAAAGTTGATTTGAACGTGGCATCACCGCGGGTGTAAAACTGGCTGGAATGGCTGTTTCAGAAACTTGGATTTTCACACATCAAAAACTCAGGTTTACTAAGAATGGATGAAAAAGTATCAAATATTCAATGTGATACAGTTTTGTGGACAGAAATGCATGTTAAAATTTAGAGGAGAATAGGCAGTTTGAGATGACAGAAATGCAACAGTAGCTCAAATGTTTACTTGTTACAACTAAGACTTGATTTTGGCTGCAATATTTAAATGGTAGGGATACAATTTGGGCAATATAAAAGCATGAACTCATCCTGCTTTGTGACAACATACCATGCTGCTGGTAATGGTGACTTAATGGTGTAGAGATTACTTTTCTAAGATAAAGTTTTCACGCAGAAATGGGGGTTTACTAAAAAGTATGTTTAATACCGGCTTAAGGGTATTTTTATTTTCAAAAGGTAATTTTGCCTCTTAGAATGCATACATAACGAGAGACAGGCATATATAGTACAAACCACAACCACAAGCTTATGTCTGAAAATAGTCAAGTACTGGAGTGAAATTTAACAAACTAACAGCCAAAGTTCATCAGAAAGTCTGCAGAACAATTTTTCAGGACTAATCTAAAAGATTACTGGAACATCTGGCTCCTTAGAAGCAAAACATAAAGAAATGAAGGGTTACTTTTGCAAAGCACTACACCATCTGTTAAATCAGTATATCCCACCTCTGCTTTTCAGAAGAAACCAGTTCACACAAACACCTTGCTTTTGCAATTGGGTGTAAGGCATAGGTTGTTATGAGAGGAATAAAAGAATCAGTTCGACGAGATGAAGAGGGGCTGTCACAAAATTAGGGTCTGAAGTCGGGTCAGAGTTAAAAGTGCTGCTTTGACATGTTCTCATTAACACCAAACACCAGGCTTTACTCAACACCAGAATTGATTACTATGTCTTTTATTACCTCCTTTTTTTGTGTCCTGTCTGACAATGTAACATTAAGAATTGTTGTCTTAATGCCAAAAAGAGCCCAACAGATTTTACCTTCACAAGTGGAGCATTACTGCTGTTGCCATAGTGCTCCGCTTGATTTGTATATGCAAGAAGCTTGATTAGATTTTATGCTGGGACTATTTCATGTTAAATGGACACAGAAACGGGAAGGTAAAAAAGGAGAAAAAGAAGAGAAACAGATGAGACAAAATGCAAAAAGGGAGAAAAGGTGAAAGAGATAGAGGAGAGGAAAGGGAGAGAGCAATATAACATCCTCTGAGTCTGCTTCTACACCTGCAAAGAGAGATATAAAAAGAACAGCAAAACCAACCAATAAGTTATTACGGGTAAAAACAACCAACACCTTGATACCATCACTGAAGAATATATAGTATTATTTAATACGAAATGTATGAATTGATACCAAAAGATAATAATAAGGGTTTTCTGTATAGAAGTGAATCTGTAAGTACCTGAATCCAAGCACCTATAGGTGTTTGTGAGAGTTCGCTTGTGTATGTAAGGTTTATCCATCAGAAAAATGCTCAATAGAGGTTGTGAGGAGCCAAAGACCCACCCCAGAGCACCGAGGAAGATGCCAGGGGAACCATAACCCCTGATGCCCAAAGGGACCTTCAGAGCACAGGTGCCCAAGAGGGGCCAACACAGGGAAAGCTGACTCCCCCACCCCAGGGAAGAGCACAGAGGAGCCCCAAGAAACCCCCCAACAGCCGCAACGTTGAAGACCCTGGGAGCCGCAGGGAACGAGCCCAGGGCTCCACCGGCAGCCAGCTACACTGGAGTGGATCCAGCCAAGGGCCTCAGGGACCCGAGACCCAGGGGCGCCCTGCCCCACAACCCAACCTATCCCAGTCCATGCTCCGGTACTAACTCTCCACCCTGATCCCAGACCAGACAATCCACAGGCCTGTCCACCTGGAAATGGGGCCAACATGAACCGAACAGGCCAACCAACCAGATCCCACCCCACAAACCCTGAGTTTCTACCTCCCCCACACCCTGCCCCCCATACCTTAATCCCCCCCCCCCTTCCCATTTAGTCCAGGGGAGAGCAAAAGTGTCAGCCCCAGCCGATCCCCGGGACCCAACGTCCACCCCCAGCCAAGACCCCAGCCAAGCTCCTCCTCCAGGCCCCAGACTCCAGGTGGAAATCGGAGAACAGGTGTGTGTGAAAAAGACCCTGAGCCTGCCTCTGCCTGCTCAAATATCATGTTGTTGCATGTTGTTCTCAAGTGTGTTTAAAACTGAGAGGGCCAAAAAGGGGGGTGCCCAGCATTGTCCACCCCTCGCCACACACACCCCTACCCCCCACCCGAGTAAGGTAGCAGGACCCTACCTCTGTAGAGCAAGTAAAGAACTGCAGCTTAGAATTAAATACATGTCTAAATTAATAAGAAGTAAGCTCGTGAACCAACAGTAAATACAAATAACCCATCAGCCCGAGGGTGTAAAAAAGCCCTGCTAGTGACCTTTTCCAGAACCGACATTTTGACTTGACGAGGCAGGAAAAAGTGCGGCTGGGATATATTTTGTTGATGGTGTCTCAGCTGCAGACCCTCAGAGCTTTGACGGTAAGTAAGACCCCACGATACAAAAAAAAAGTTTAACTAGCTCACTCAAATGGGTTGCTGACATTTTTATCATTATTAATTACACCTCTGCTGTGTCTCTACGTCCGTGACAAGCTACAAAATGTCAGCCATGAAAAATTGGAGAACAGAAAGTATGAACAAAATTAATTACACCTCTGCTGCGTAGCTGGTCGCTTGCAGAATGTTTCTAGAGATCTGTCTTTGTGGGTTAAATGAGGCTTATGTCACGAGGACCGCTAGTCGTCTGCATGTCAGAAAAGCTGGGGGTTTGGGAAACAGGATTGAACTGTTGGGATAAAAGCACCGTAGGAAACAAAACAGACCCCACTGGTGTGAATGAAGGTGAATGGTGTGTAGGTGCTTCACAAGACCAACAACAGGATGCTATCAATTTAAGTTTATTACAGCAGATGCACAAATCCTTACAATTTACACCATCAATGTTTCTGGTTTTGTTTTCCCTCATGAGACTGCAGAATTTGCAGACAACCTAAACTTACAAATGCAAAAATAAAGTAAATGTTAACTTTTATTCACTGACATACCCGACAGATTAGTTGTGCACATTTGTCAACATGTAGAAACATTCAGTTTAGAGCTCTTTTGTTGCTGTTTTAATGCAACTGATCTACAAGGCAAATCAAAGGAGCGTGATGGGGCTATAGCACCATCTGCTGGTAGAAAAATGCTTTTGAAAACTAAGATAAAATTAGATTTGTTCAGTTTAGAATATTGTTGTTGTGTTCTGCTGATTTTTTCCCATGTTTTTCTCCATAAAGATTTAAAAAACACAATCAAGAATAAGTGCTGTATGAAGTTAGTATGTCATTCCTTATTTCTTTGTATTTGGCTCCCCTGGAAGCAGACTTGTGCCGTGTGCCTAACACATCTTAAGGCTTTCTGGAACTTTGAAGAATTATTAATCAGCATCCCTTTAAAAGGCTACGTTTTGGTTTTCTGATTATCTGATGTTTTATTTTGGTCTAAAGACTTTTGTCTGAATAAGCTTAGATTAATTTACTGTGTACCTGCTGCCTGTGTTAGGGTTAATCCATTAGTGTTCAGTGTATGTAGCCCTAAGCAGAGCAAAACACAAGACTCCTGCTACGATGAACAGAAGTAGGGCTGGTTGGAGCTGTAACTTTCTCCCAGTGAATGGAGCGCTTTGTCTTCCCCAAGAGTTATTTTCATCTTCATTCCATCCAAGCTCGTTGCCTTTTTGGAAAGTGCCGACTCGTTCTCCAGCTCGTCCTCCCTCAGGCAGATTAAAACCGTGTTTCATCACTTTTTGAATCTACCGGTGTCCCTCTGGTAACAAGCATGGTAATTTATATGTCTGTCTCAGCTTTCCATTTGTCTCCTGGTTGCTGTGTGGTGCTAAGAGAATTTGGAGTTGTTTCACAATCTATTACTTCCCAGTTTTCCAGCCTGCAGTGCTCATTATGTTCTCCTCCAACAACTCAGATTTATCACTCGTTTCTGACATCTGCTCAGCATTTCTGATGACACAATGGGGGCATGTGTGCTTGGTGAAATGACCGGGTTTCTCTGGAGTCAAAAGTGTTATTTACGCAGAGAAACCTAGCCACATTCCACACGTCTCTACAGACGAGTTTGGTTCCTGTTCAGTCTCAATGTTTGGGTGGCTTTTTAGTGATAAAAACGCCAAAAAAAACGAAGCTAAAAATAATCATAATTCTTGAGTATCAAATCAACCACAGCCAAAACCATCCGCCTTTCCTCACACATTTCAGCTTCTGCCAGATGTGTTCAACAGCAGGATCCTATTGAAACTACTGAGCTGTCTAAATTACTTTGAGACAGCACAATCCTAAACTAGACAGCTTATGACAGCTGACAGAAGACTAGTTAAGCTTACTGGCGCTGATGTTCAAAGTAAACCTGAAGTTATTGAACAGGTGAAGCATTTTGACCCTTTTAAAGACAGTGAGAAGGTTGTTTGTGACATCTGTTTGTGCTTTTATCACCTCAGGTCTGGTGAATCTGGCTCCAACTCGCTTGTCCAGGACAAACTGTTCAGAATGCTGAGGCTCATTTGTGAAATTGTACGAAAGGCTTAAGTACATAGAGCGCTGTGAAATAAATATCCTCCAGCCTTTGAAAGTTTCTTCTGTTTTTGCTTTCTTGTTAGCCTTACATGTTTCAGATCACCCTCTCAGTTTTATTAATCAGCAAAGATAACCTGAGTAAATACAGTCTGCATTTTTTAAAACGATAAATTAATTTACGAAAGGAAAGGAACCGGTCCAAATCAGCCCGTCCCTCTGTGAGAAAGCGACTGGCTGATTGTGCCAGCCCTGCCAGCAAGAATCTCTGTCAAGCAATTTGTGATTTCTGGCAAAATGTCTTTTGCTCGGCCATGGAGGAATTATGGCTCATTCTTCTTTGTAGAATCAATTTTTAACATATTGAAGGATTTTTCATAATGATGATCAGCCTGTTTACAGTCATACCACAGTATTACAAATGTATTTTAGACAGTGACTTTTGTTTGTTTTTTTATAGTCATTTAGAGATAGACTTGCTAGGGTTTTATGAATCATTGTCCTTCTTCATAACCCAGATATCAAACTGATGACTGGATGTTCGGGGTCTCCTGCTGGAGAGTAAAACTCATGGTTACATGAAGCAGCAAACCCATCTTAGACCATCAAAATACCATCAGATTGTTTAACGTCATGAAACTAGATGAACACCTTCAAAATAGCTCCAATGTTGTCTTGTTCCAAAAGTCTTGTGGTGTTTTTTGCTGTTGTTGTTTGAAAGTGTGAAAGCAGTCTTCATATTATCCTTGGTCAGCTTTTTTTTTTTACTTATTTTTTTTTTTTTTTTTTTTGCTATTATCATCTTGGAACTCTCTCATCAATGCCAGTTTTTTCCACCCACTTTATTATTTTTATATGATGAACCCTGAAATTAAGTGAACTAAGCAAGGTTTTCAGTGCATCTCTACTTCTGGTGCAACATGAGCAGCCAGCCTGTCTAAGCAGCTCCCACTCAGCCCTCAGTTTTTCTTTTTTAATCTATTCTTTGACATATGGCTTCTTCTTGTACACAATGTGGAGCTGGCCCTTCTTGTAGACAACTTTGTTTTATTTATGTTTCACAGCACTTGTATTTGGAGACCAGGTGAGCGGCCCTACACTCATTGTTAACACCAGAGGTCAGCTGTTAGCTCTCGTTAGCTCTGCTGTGCTGCCTCCACTGAGCAATCGGATATTTTCTGTGAGCTGAGAAGGAGGAGACGCGGGATCAGCGGTAACATTGCACTTAGCAACCAAATGAGAAGGGACAGACCCGTCATCCCGTCCATCATCATGGCAAATGTGAGATCCCTTCCCAACAAAGGGGATGAATTGCGGGCGTTGCCCAGCATCAGAGAGTCGTCAGAGAGAACAGTTCAATCATCCTGACTGAAACGTGGCTAACCATGGTGGGTGGATGATCTGAACCAGTTCTTCAACAGGTTTGATCAAATGCTAATCCCCCCCCCAGTCTCCTCTCCTCCACTTATCCTTAACAACTGCCTGCTTTCACTCCCACCCGAACTTCACATCCCTCAGCACTTAGCCACAGCCCAACCCCACTGCTTCGGAAAGCTCCATCCTTTTAGCTCCCCATCCCTGACTACTACTCTGTCCCTTTTAACACTTCGGGTGAAGAATGTGCTGCAAAATATCAAGGTGCAAAAGGCTGCCAGTCCAGATGGAATCAGCTCCAGGCTCCTGAGGTGCCGTACAGACCAACCCTGTGGCATCTTTGGGTACATGTTCAACATGAGTCTGAAGCTGGGGAAAGTACCATAGCTGTGGAAGACTTCCTGTGTGGTACCAGTGCCAAAGATCACACATCCGAAGGACCTCGGCAGCTACAGGCCGGTAGCTCTGAAATCTGTTAAAGACCCTCAAGAGGTTGGTCCTCAACCATCTTCACCCCTGGTCAGGTCTTGATTCCGCGGCAGTTTGTCTACCAGCCTGGCATCGGGGTTGGATGATGCCATCATTTACTTCCTGCACTGAGCTCTGACCCCCTGGAGGAGCCAGGAAGCACTGTAAGGATCATGTGGGGGTCCTTTGTGCTTACTAAATTGTCTCCTATTCTCATTTTTTGTCTTTATACTTTTGACTCTTCTGTGTATCTGCATGCACAATTCGCCTTTCATTTTGCTGCTGACACACCTGAATTTCCTCATGGTGAGAAAATAAAGAATATTCCTATTCTATTCTGTTTATGATGCTCTCTGATTTTTGCTTGGCCAGCCACACCTGGGAAGGTTCACCACTGTTCCATATTTTCTACATTTGTGGCTCATGACTCACGTTTTGGTTCACTGGAGTCTGAAAGCCTTAGAAATTACTTTACAACCGTTTCCAGACTTTGTTTCTCATCTGTTCTTGAACTCCTTTTCGGCCAGCCAGGGCACGTTGCTTTTTATTTGGCTGGCAGTAATCAGCCTGGGTATGGCTGCGGAACTTGAACTGAACTTTTCAAAAATGTGGCTAATCACTGCTAATCCATGATTTAACCAGGGGCACAGTTATTTTTTTCATGTAAGGTTTGGCTTGCAGTTTTTGTTCTCAAAATTCTTTGTTCTCAATATGAAAACTGCTGCTTGTATTTACTAATTTTATTTGGTCTGATGTTAAAATTTGCCCGACGATCTAAATCATGTAAGTACCTTATAATAAATAATTAGAAACAGAAGAAACATGTGAGATTTGAGTAAAATCCGTAACAAGTCAAGTTTACCCTGTAAAAGAAACTAAGTTTTTACGGAAAAGTACTGTCAGCTGCAGCTGTGAAAATCCATTAAAAAAAAATTCAAGGACACATAATGCAGAATTTGTTTATATTAAAAAATAAAACACTGTAAAACAGTGCATGGTATATAACCTTGTACTGGTCTTTCAGAAAAGGTTGTGATTTTCAAAAGGTATTTTTAATCTGACAAATCGGAATGCATATTTATTGAACATGACTGTATGGTCTAGCGTAGAAAGAATTAAGGATAGTTGGTTTTATAACCCTCGTAATAACCTAACTGTAACCCAATGTACAGAACACTTTACATTCAAAGAAAACATACATGTACTTCTCAAAAGTAAAGACTTGACATTTCATACAACTGAATCTGTCATCTACCAGACGTTCCTGGGATGTGCAAAAGCGAATGAATGTTGGTCGATGTTGTTAGAAGGAAATCTGACACGTGCATAGCTAACTAAGAGCAGGTAATTTTGGGTCTAGACTTGAGAGAAGGAAGCAAAGAAAACATACCTTCATGGGCTTCAAAAAGCTGGAACAAGTTTCATCTTGTCCTTCAGGGTCTCAATGTGTCTCGCTAGGATCTTTTTCCAAGCCTGAGGGCAGAAACTAAGAAAAGGTTAGAACCACATAGTGAATAATGGAACGCTCTGGAAGACGACATTTAAAACACTGTTTAAAGACAGATTCACCTTTTCCTTTGGCTTTTGTCTGGAATTAAAAATGAGTTTGCATGTTATCGTTTTGCTTTTGTTCTATTTACTGATCATATACTCCGATTTATCAGATTTTGTTTTAATCTTTCACACTATGTTTTATGTTGCTGTTTTGCAAAATGCAAAGAAACCAGGGCTGCTCTTGGTATTTTGAATGTACTGTAAAGTTTGCAGTCAGTATCTGTTTACATTTTATCAAAGTTTCAAACAAGGTTCAAACTACACCAGTACAAAAGTGAAGCCTAGATCTAAAGCGGTAATATTTTTCACAGCAGTTCTGACAGTAGCAGGAGTTTCTTCTGGAGAGTAAATTTGATTTTTTTTGTTGTTTTTTTATCTTTTACTGGCACACTGGGCTTAATTAACTTGGACTGTTTACTGTGAGACAACTGGCTTCGTTTTGCTTTTGATGAATGATTGAAGCTCTGCGGGGGTGAGGGGAGGAAAAAAAATCAAACGGAGCAAGTGAAGACAGACGTTTAATGAATCTTTGACTGGTAGAGGAAAGTTATCAAATATACACGCTGAGACATGCGTCTCTGCGAATGATGCAGTCCATAATCAGCGAGTGTTACTGCGAATACCTGAAATGAGAGAGCGTCTGTTGTTCTCAGGACGCACAGCTAGGTACAACACAGCTGACTGAATAAATTAATCTCAAACAGGCCGTTTAATCACGTCCCATCACCTGCATTTTTCTCAGCGTGTTGATAACATGGATATGTTACTCGAGGAAACTTGAAATACTGCAGACTTGGCTTCATAGATGCCATGTCGCACAACGAAATGTGAGACAGCAGGGAACAAGATGGGCAAAGGTTTTACAGTCTTGCTTTAAAGCATGACACAGCAAACAGGTTTGTAGGTACCGGTTTAACCAAAAGAGAGGAAGACATGATAGTTTTGTTTGTGCTCGACACATGTGGGTGTTATCCATGAAAACACATTGTTAATACCAAGCAGGCAGACAGACTGGACATGCAGGTCAGTCCACGTCACAAGTCAATGGAAATGCACCGCCTCAAACTTTTCACTGCTTAACATTAACAGGCCATCAGAGAAATTCATCCATCCATTGTCTAAACCCCCTTATCCGTGCGCGGTCGCACTGGGTTGCTCCAGCGGACGTTGGTGGAGAGGCAGGGTACGACCTGGACAGGTCAACAGTCCATCACTGGCAACACAGAGACACACAGGACAACCATGCATGCAGACACACATCTAAGGGCAATTTGGAGAGACCGAAAACATTCATGGTTTTGGGCTGAGGTAGGAAGCCAGGTTACCCAGAGAGAACCCACGCATGCACAGAGAGAACATGCAAACTCCATGCAGCAAGATCCCAGGATGCGACATGGACCTGGGACCTTCTTGCTGCAAAGCCACAGTGCCGCCACACTGCAGCCCTGTCAAAGTTACAGGAAAGGTTATCTTGCTGTCACGGTAGCTCGTGCAGCACAGAGTAACCTGAGCCATAAAGAGGCCCGACAAATCTAATCTCGGCACGCAGTCGTTTACTGCCAGGAAGTGACTCATCCTGCCCATATTTATGTGAATATGAAGACACCATCATTTTCCCAATAAAATACGCAATCCACAGCAGTATATATGAATCTACACAGCCAGTCCACCAGGAAACAAATCTATACTGTAAAACAGATGGCATGCAGAAGGAAAGTTTAACTTGACAGCATAAGAAGGAGGAAAATGTTGACAAAAAGCTGCGATGTAAGATAAGAAGCATGCTATTATTTTGTTATCATGTGATCGCCATGGAGGACAGAGTTCATTCTCTGTGACACAAGGAAAAAAATGCTAATTTGCCTTTAAAGGGTTAGCGTGTCATGAATGTTCTTGTACTAGAGGGAGTGTACATAATGTTTTAAACATATGTTTATTGGAGTTTTAAACTTCTATACGATACAAAGCTGTTACTGAGATTTCTCCAGGGGAATGCCTATAAAGCTTAGAAAGGTTCGTCAAAATTATGACTGCTGATAATCATGGTCATCACACCAGAACCAAAAGCCAGAACAGAATTTAGATTTTTTTTTTATGCTGTAATCGGATGGATAATCAAGAATAAATCACTACAAGAAAAAGAACAACAAACAAACAAGCATTAATTAATACATTTTAGAAATGAATGTTTTGTTTCTAGTGAAGCACATTCTCTCCTGTCTTGAATTCATACTCTGTAAAAAATCTTCCAGGACTGGTTGCGGTTGGTGATTTAGAGGGCAGACAAGCAAATTTGCCTCCACGCCCCTTACAGCTTAGTGCCACCATCATGTTTCCTGTTTCCAATTTTTACACAATGCAAGTAAATGATGAGAACTAACCCATAACAGATTAAAATAATCTGAACCAAACATTCTGATGCAAGAACAAACATTCAGAAATGATTTATTTAAAACCACTGATACAGCAAAAATAAATAAAACACTATACATTATTGTCAAAACTGGCCTTTTGTGATTCATTCTGTTTAAAGTTATGTTAATGATTTACTTGTTATTAACCATGTTTGAATTGATAGATATTTACTGGTTATTCTGTGTGGGAGCATTTATTTTGTTTGTTTTGTGATATCTCACAGTTACTTCTTTTGTATTCAACATTACATTCTTTTGTGTTGAGAAAATCTTCTTAGGTCTGAGGAGTAGAGTAGGAATGTTCAAGGTCCTGCGCTGTACAACTTCATATGTGGCCAAAATAAATTACACTTTGACTTCTGAGAACTGACTTTGACTCCTTTCCTCGAGCGGTTAGCAAAACAACTGGCTAACAGATAAAGCTACAATTATGATCAAAGAAAAATATACTGTTCACAAAATTAAAGGAACACTTTAAAAACACATCAGATCTCAATTAGAAAAAAATAAATCCAGCTGGCTATTCATGCCGATGTTGAAACGGTAACGTGTTAGGGTATAAACAGATGCCACATCATCCGATGAGAATGATCAACCAGCAGAGGGCTTAATCTGAGGACACTGAGAAAGTGAAACTGAAAAACAGAAAAACTGATTAATCAGGCTAGTCCAGTTTGCTGGAGTGTCAGTTCAGCAATTGGAAATGCAACTCAGTGATTCTGTATGCATGCCTGACAACTTCAGAGCATGCTTCCTGGAGTATCTCCTGTCAGATCCTGACCAGAGCATCACTGAGCTCCTGGGCAGTCTGAGGTACAACCTGATGGTGTCAGATGGACCTAAACATGATGTCCTAGAGATGTTCATTGGGATTTAGGTCAGGGGAGTGGGGATGCCAGTCAATAATATCAATCATTTTATCCTCCAGGATCTGCCTGCATACACTTGCCACATAAGGTTGTCCATAATCATGCACCAGAGAAGGATCTAACAGTGGTTCTAAAGATTTCACCCTGATGCATAAAGGCAGTCAGGGTGCCATAATTTATCCTGTACAGGTCTGTGCATCCCTCCATGGAGATGCCTCCCCAGACCAACACTGACCCACCACCAAACTGATCATGCTGATCAATGTTGCAGGCAGCATGACGTTCACCGCAGCTTGTCCAAACCCTTTCACATCTGTCACATGGGCTCAGAGTGAACCTGCAGTCATCTGTTAAAAGAACAGGGTACCAGTCCATTTCTGCCAGAGCTCCATGGTGCAGATCAGTGAGCACAGGGCCTACTAGAGGCCGTTGGGCCCTCAGGCCACCCTCATGAAGTCTGTTTGTGACGATTTGGTTAGAGACATTCACAGATCCGCTGGAGGTTCCTTTGTTGGGCTCTGGCAGTATTCATCCTGTTCCTGCTTACACATACAACCAAACACCAGTCCTGCTGATGGGTTAAGGACCTTTGACGGCCCTGTCCAGCCCTCCTAGAGGAACCGCCTGTCTCCTGGAATCTCCTGAAGGCTGTGCTGGGAGACACAGCAAACCTGGCAATGACACGTATTTATGTGGCTTCCTGGTGGAGATGGACTGCCTGTGCAACCTCTTTAGGGGGAAAAGGTATTGCCTCATGGCACCTCAAAATCTATTGAAAAAGAGCCAAAGGAAAAATGAGGAGGGAAAAAATATTTGTGGCCTCCATCTGCAGAACCATTCATGTGTTGGGGGTTGTCATTGTTGCCCCTATAGTTCATCATGTGGATAATTTCATTAACACCAAAACAGCTGACACTCTTTCACAATCTCATCTGCTACTGAACTGAGCAAATCAATATTCCTGAACTTTAACTGTCTTAGTATTATACTATGATTAAAAAGTGTTCCTTCAATTTGTTTAGCAGTGTATTAGGGCATATAACATCACACCATGGATTCTTTCTCATTAAAAGTGTGCAAAAAATATAGAAGAATAAAAATGGGTACAGAATATATCACTTTTTTTTAAATTTAAAACTTTACCACTGAAATGGGACATATCACTCAAAATCTTTTACTCCTAAATACATTATTTGTGGACTTGGAGACTCTAGGAGTGCAGGCAATTTTAATTTGGTCTCACCAGGTGCTGCGTAGATATCTTTATATTCTGCTTGGGTCACATATTTCAAACCTTTCAGTTTTTTATATTCCCTATTATGTTTTTTTTTTAACAATTAGGTCACAGTATTTGCTGTGGAGCTGCTAAACAAGTTCATGGACTTCAGGCTGAACAATTCAGCGAATCTACTATTTTTATTTTTTTCACCACAATGTTGCAGTCCAAGCTCAATGATGGAGAAGCTACAAATAGAGACGTGAAAATATTGGATCGTTAGATGTATTAACTCACACCACTCATTACACCGTCCTCCATTATACTACATAAATGGCAGAAAAAGGCAGAGTGAAACTCTATGCGACCCGATGGCAGGCGGGGTGTGAAGTGTCTCCTTTGCATTTAAAAAATCTGCATGAAAACGAGTTACTCTCAGATGCACCCCAGAACAGGAGCAACAATAACAAGGAATTCAGACCAAATCATTACAGTTCCACTTCATATAGACCACAACTGAATTATTGAAATCTGAAAAGGAAGGCATTGAACAGCACGATACGTCCCCTTCAATAGCCCAGTGTGTACAAACAGGGAAATCTTGAAACAAAGATTCCACTTGATTTGGACTGTTACTATTTTAACTAAGTTTTTGAAATACAAAAAAAAAAAGTTTGTTTATTTCATCAGCCACATTACATTGAAATATGTCTTATAAAATTAGACTAAGACATATAAACATTACATTAAATAAGTTATTCATTAGTGAAGCCACTTAGTTTGAACAAGGATCCGCATTTTTTAATTGCACGTAGTTTAAAAGTGCCAGTGTGAGATTTTCTATTTATTTATACAACACCCGTTCACAAATCCTTTCAAGGCACTTCACCAGACAAAAACACACCCTGTTCAATTAAAGTTAAAACTGTTTGTGTCTGAGGAACACTTATCATGCCATGCGCTCTGTTCTTGCGGTGTTGTTTATCTAAAGTCAAATGATGGAAGATTAGTCCAATGTATCCTCTCTGCATTCTTCCTTTCCTCTATGAGAGCCTTATACTAAACATAATAGATTCCAAAATGGTTCAGTTCAATAGTTTGCCATCCGGTAAAATTCAGTATTGTACAGTTGGATACAGATTACTGGTATAGTGGGTGAAGACTTTAACTTTGATACAGGGGCCCAAAGTTTGAATTCCATCAGTGACAGGAAGGGCCTCCAAACTCTGCTAAGTCTGTGGGCAAGTTATGCAAGACTTGCTGTTGCTCCCTGTGAAAAAGTGAGCAGCCGAATGAATTTGCAGTTGGATACAGACTCAAATCCACTTCCAAACCGGTCCATCCCATCATGTAGAAGGTCATTTGAACCCAGCACATTGCGTTAAATTTTCTCGCTACAATCTCCTGTTCTGGGCAAGCATGGGGCAAACAAGCAGACAGAACAGGAAGAAACACAGCTGAGGATGAGCAGCTTTGTGACTTGGCTGGCTGTGGGTTGGGAGCACAATGGGGTGTACTGTCAGCAAGGAAAGCAAAGAAAGAGAACACAGTTAGTCATAGAAAAACTTGCAAATACTGCATAAATGGAGTGCAAATACAGGAAATATGACAGAGAGAGGAATTGAAAGGTGGCTCTGCCCTCCTGCAGTTTAAAACTATTCAAGCATAAATATATAGAGGTATTTCCAAGCGTTATAAAAAACATAAAGTTTAAAGCCAATTCTAGACAAAGTGTCTGCCTAATGAAGAATACCTAGGAGCTTATTCCATAGTAAAGGTGCCTAATAACCAAGATTAACTGTCAAATTTTAGATATTCTAGGAACCACAAACATGAAACTACAAGTCCTTTAATATATAATCAAGTCTGGTCTTTAAGCAATTTTAGGTTAGGGGAATGATTGTATATTCTTTTGTCAGTGTCATCAAAAATCAGCTAAAATTAAACTTAGCTCAGAAAAGGAACAAAATCAGGTTAGGATATCAACGAGGTCAAATGGAACGAGCTGTTTATCCCAGAACTGCATGGCACACTTAGATGGCACTGACCCAAAAGATTGGCACATATCTATCAGATACCACCCTGGAGGTGACGCAGCTTCCCTGCTGATGTCACAGTTTGGATGTGTACCGCCCTTGTATGGGTGTGTCCCGAGATCCCTTTATAATGTTTGCGTGATGAGCACTCGAGGCCTCCTGCCGATCAGGGGCCCATCAGCGCTGGTGTGACTGTAACTATTTCTCTGTCTTTACCTAGATAAAATATAACTAAAAGCATACTTGTCTGTTTTATGCTTCCTACATTCAAGGTAATAAGTAAGTGGGGGTCGCCTGACTGGGTAAAACGAACTGGGTCCACCGAGGGTGTTTCACCTTAGACACAGCACGGTGAAACAGTAACAAAATGGTGTTTCCGCCCGGACCCAAAGGACGACGTACCACCTTCCGTTTTCCGGTCAGGACGCCATTCCGGAAGAAAAACACACAGCGTGCGGCCGCACAAAAGGTAAGGAGATTCCATTTATCTCCCAGTGTCTTTTTCTTCCTGGAGGGCCGACTTTTTGTACTCCTAAAGGCAGAGAAAAGTTGAGGATAATTGTTTGCAAACGTGTCGATAATCGATAAGAACTTGGGATTTGCGTGCGGTCACAGAGGTGAGAGTCCGGGAAGCCTTGGCCAGGCTTCTGAAAATATTGTGAACCTTGAGAATTTGGGGTTTAGAGGTCCTCGTGTTAGACACAGAGGAAAATACGTGTTCCTCTGTGTGTAACATAAAAGCCGCCATTCTGACAAGACACGCCATTACGCGTGGCTTCTAAAACATCGTGTAGCCTAGAAAATGTGGGTTTAGAGTCCCGTATTTTCCGCAAGGACGAAAAAAAAAAAAAAAAAAAAATCTTCGTTTTTGCGGTAATATAAAAGCGGCCTTTTTCGAAAAACGAGCGCGTATGAGATTGAGAACAAGACCTGGCAAATACACAATAGTATGAATGCGGAGGTTTGACGGAGGGTGGCTCTGTTAAAACCCCGATTACAGACAAATATAGAAAATCAGCCAGTGAGTTCAAGATATCTAGTTTGAGAAGCCGAGAACCTGTCGTAGAGACAGCAATGCCGAGATATACCCGTGAGCTGGACGCACACACAACCAGCAAGACCGAAGGTACGTACAGAGTTAACTAAAGATTGGCCAGAGAGTGTGAGTGTATGTGTGTGTGTGTGTGTGTGTGTGTGTGAGACACGTTATTGTCATTGAGCCGTGGAAGTGAAGTGAAGGGTAAGGGCCTTCTCATCCTGAGTACACTGGCTCATTGAAACTGCCGTGTAAAAACACAATAATAAGGCATATAGGAACATAATAAGTTTTGGTGTCTGAGAGATAAAAATAAGCTCTCATTGGACCGGGGTCAGGACGCTGTCCCAGCAGGTTGGCCAAGACGTGTGAGTGCTGGAATGGCTGAGAATCAGGCAGAAAATGAGCTCCAGGGGGGTTCTTTAGGAACACTGCTGGAGACAGGAAAAAGGAGCATAATGGCAAACTTCCCACACAAAGATGCTGAAAACCATTTAAAACAATTTGAGGAGTGGTGTGAAAAAATGAGGAGAGACGGGGTTTTTGGTGATACAGAAGGGTCACCACCAGAGGCCCAAATGTGCACTTACTATTTGCAGATGTTAAAAAATAGATTAGCCCTAGCACAAGTAGAAACGGGTGATGCAGGTGAGGTTGCTCGAGAAAAATACCAAAAAGAGGAAATCAAAATAGCAGGCTTGATAAAACTAACTGAACTGTATTTCAGCATGTGCTTCTCAGGCCTCGACAAACAACAAGAGAGTGAAAATCTGCAGGGGGTAAGGGAATCATCTTCTTTCAAACAAGAAGGTAAGTACACAACTATGCAAAACAATCTGCATGGTGATAAGGGAGAACTGTTATCCAAGGCCAGGAGTGTGGTGACTTCATCAGACCCTTCGGTGCAGGTGCCTGGTACGGTGTTATGTGGGGGACAGATAAGCTGTGACGTAAGACCCAGATGTAACCTGCATTCTAGCGAAACTGATCTTTCTTTACCTGCAACAAAACAAAGTGTGCAACTGCCATTGTTTCAGACACACAGTGCTACAGGACAGGTGAATGCAGCTGTTTACAGCCCTCTTTCATGTGCTGACAACGTTCATCTGAGGCACATGTTCCCTGATCCCAGAAAAGGGGCGCACCTTTGGATCAAAGCATTCGTGGAGACTTTAAGCGGGTATGTATTGGCTATTGGTGATGTGAGGACTGGCTTATCAGCATACCTGGAACCACAAGAGGTACATGCGGTTGAAGTCTCTGCTGGAACTGACGTACTAGGAACAGCTGCTCCTTTGGCCCCAGTGGCACGGCAACTTTGGAGCACATTGAGGACATTTTTATCCAGTAAGTACGGATTCTGGCCTTTTTAAATGACACTACACGTTGGGCAGGGGAGACGGCTTCAGCATATGTGAACAGAATGTTGAAAGTTTGCGCGCAAGCTGTCTGTCTGATATTGTTGCCTTCGTCATGTCTTGTACAATATATTGTGTCTGTTGAAATGAGATTATTGAGTCAGAGTGAGTGGGGGAGAGACTGCTTGGATCCGCGGATATTGAGTGTGTCTGTGTGTGTGTGTGCAAATGGGTCTTTGTGTGTAAGTAAGGTTACAGATAAATGTATTTGTGTTTTGTTTTGTTTTGGGGGTTTTTGGCGCAGGGGGGTGTTCAAAGTGCAACCAGTTGGTCGGGGCAGTTGGATTAATAAGAAAAAGAAAAGCGAAAGTTTTTAATAAAATAAAAATAAAAAGGAAACGGAAACGGAACTAAAAGGGCGTTGCACCGGGGAAGCGTTTACGTGGGGACCGACTGGAACTTCCGGTGTGGATAAAATTGTTCGTAACTATTAAATGCAACGTATAACTTTCAAAAAGGGGTAAGCGTCCAGGTGTCTGCGAGACACAGAGTTGTATCCTTGCGGGGCTGAAGAGTAAAACCGTGTTTGGACGAAACATTCGTGGGTCGTAGCCAGCGCAAGCTCTCCACTTTTAAACTAAGCGGGAACTTAACATGTTGAAAATACATCTTTCGGCGTTGCTATAGACGTTTAAAAACTATGAAAAACATAGAACTATTTAAGACAGTCAGAAAAAGCAGGCCTGCACGTGTTTGTCTGTCTGAATGTCATCTTTGTATGTAAATGTATGTATTTGTGTATCGTATGTAACTAAACGTTCGTCTGTGTGATGTTCATGGTTTCAGAATGTTCATTTGTTT